>NW_027478442.1:0-300000 GCF_051014685.1 Ptiloglossa arizonensis | reverse complement strand
TGTTGAATCTGAAAGCAGAAAGTCGACCGATTGCAGTGGTGTGTGTACTTTTCCCCTAGGTCATTCCAGTTATTCGTTTCTAGCATCAGAATTGCGAAAATTTTGATGGTTTCTCAACCATTCCTTAACTTCAAACTCCCATATCTCGCGAACGGATTGGCGAACTCGAGAAGTTCCTGTTGCATCTGAAAGTAGAAACTTGCCCGATTACAAAGGTATGCGTATTTTTCCCCTAGGCCTTTGTAGTTACTGGTTTCGAGTATCAGACTTGCGAAAATTTTGATGGTTTCTCAAGCATTCCTTAACTTCAAATTCCCATATCTCGCGAACGGATTGACGAACTCGATTATTTCCTGTTGCATCTGAAAGTAGAAAGTCGACCGATTACAATGGTGTGTGTACCTTTCCCCTAGGTCATTCCAGTTATTCGTTTCGAGCATCAGAATTGCGAAAATTTTGATGGTTTCTCAACCATTCCTTAACTTCAAACTCCCATATCTCGCGAACGGATTGACGAACTCGAGAAATTCCTGTTGCATCTGAAAGTAGAAACTCGCCCGATTACAAGGGTATGTGTATTTTTCCCCTAGGCCATAGTAGTTATTGGTTTCGAGTATCAGACTTGCGAAAATTGTGATTGTTTCTCAACCATTCCTTAATTTCAAACTCCCATATCTCGCGAACTGATTGACGAACACGAGAAACTCCTGTTGCGTCTGAAAGCAGAAACTCGCCCGATTACAATGGTATGTGTAGTTTTCCCCTAGGCCGTTCCAGTTATTGGTTTCAGGTACCAGACTTGCGAAAATTTTGATGGATTCTCAACCATTCCTTAACTTCAAACTCCCATATCTCGCGAACGGATTGACGACCTCGATTATTTCCTGTTGCATCTGAAAGCAGAAAGTCGACCGATTACAATGTTGTGTGTACTTTTCCCCTAGGTCATTCCAGTTATTCGTTTCTAGCATCAGACTTGCGAAAATTTTGATGGTTTCTCAACCATTCCTTAACTTCATACTCCCATGTCTCGCGAACGGATTGACGAATTCGATAAATTCCTGTTGCATCTGAAAGTAGAAACTCGCCCGATTACAAAGGTATGTGTATTTTTGCCCTAGGCCATAGTAGTTATTGGTTTCGAGTATCAGACTTGCGAAAATTTTGATGGTTTCTCAACCATTCCTTAACTTCAAACTCCCATATCTCGCGAACGGATTGACGAACTCGATTATTTCCTGTTGCATCTGAAAGCAGAAAGTCGACCGATTACAATGTTGTGTGTACTTTTCCCCTAGGTCATTCCAGTTATTCGTTTCTAGCATCAGACTTGCGAAAATTTTGATGGTTTCTCAACCATTCCTTAACTTCAAACACCCATATCTCGCGAACGGATTGGCGAACTCGAGATGTTCCTGTTGCATCTGAAAGTAGAAACTTGCCCGATTACAAAGGTATGCGTATTTTTCCCCTAGGCCTTTGTAGTTACTGGTTTCGAGTATCAGACTTGCGAAAATTTTGATGGTTTCTCAAGCATTCCTTAACTTCAAATTCCCATATCTCGCGAACGGATTGACGAACTCGATTATTTCCTGTTGCATCTGAAAGCAGAAAGTCGACCGATTACAGAGGTATGTGTATTTTTGCCCTAGGCCATAGTAGTTATTGGTTTCGAGTATCAGACTTGCGAAAATTTTGATGGTTTCTCAACCGTTCCTTAATTTCAAACTTCCATATCTCGCGAACGGATTGACGAGCTCGAGAAATTCCTGTTGCATCTGAAAGTAGAAACTCGCCCGATTACAAAGGTATGTGTATTTTTCCCCTAGGTCTTTGTGGTTATCGGTTTCGAGTATCAGACTTGCGAAAATTTTGATTGTTATCTCAACCATTCCTTAACTTCAAACTCCCATATCTCGCGAACGGATTGACGAACTCGAGAAATTCCTGTTGCATCTGAAAGTAGAAACTCGCCCGATTACAAAGGTATGTGCATTATTCCCCTAGCCCATGGTAGTTATTGGTTTCGAGTATCAGACTTGCGAAATTTGTGATGGTTTCTCAACCATTCCGTAACTTCATACTCCCATATCTCGCGAACGGATTGACGAACTCGAGAAATTCCTGTTGCATCTGAAAATAGAAACTCGCCCGATTGCAAAGGTATGTGTATTTTTCCCCCAGGCCATAGTAGTTATTGGTTTCGAGTATCAGACTTGCGAAAATTGTGATGGTCTCTCAACCATTCCTTAACTTCAAACTCCCATATATCGCGAACGGATTGACGAACTCGATTATGTCCTGTTGCATCTGAAAGTAGAAGGTCGACCGATTACAATGGTGTGTGTACTTTTCCCCTAGGTCATTCCAGTTATTCGTTTCTAGCATCAGAATTGCGAAAATGTTGATGGTTTCTCAACCATTCCTCAACTTCAAACTCCCATATCTCGCGAACCGATTGACGAACTCGAGAAATTCCTGTTGCATCTGAAAGTTGAAACTCGCCCCATTGCAAAGGTATGTGTATTTTTCCCCCAGGCCATTGTAGTTATTGGTTTCGAGTTTCAGACTTGCGAAAATTGTGATGGTCTCTCAACCATTCCTTAACTTCAAACTCCCGTATTTCGCGAACGGATTGACGAACTCGAGGAATTCCTGTTGCATCTGAAAGTAGAAACTCGCCCCATTACTATGGTGTGTGTAGCTTTCCCCTAGGCCATTCCACTTATTGGTTTCGAGTATCACACTTGCGAAAATTTTGATGGTTTCTCAACCATTCCTTAACTTCAAACTCCCATACCTCGCGAACGGATTAACGAACTCGAAAAATTCCTGTTGCTTCTGAAAGTAGAATCTCGCCCCATTGCAATGGTGTGTGTACTTTTCCCCCAGGCCATGGTAGTTATTGGTTTCGAGTATCAGACTTGCGAAAATTGTGATGGTCTCTCAACCATTCCTTAAACTCAAACTCCGATATCTCGCGAACGGATTGACGAACTCGATTATTTCCTGTTGCATCTGAAAGCAGAAAGTCGACCGATTACAGAGGTATGTGTATTTTTGCCCTAGGCCATAGTAGTTATTGGTTTCGAGTATCAGACTTGCGAAAATTTTGATTGTTATCTCAACCATTCCTTAACTTCAAACTCCCATATCTCGCGAACGGATTGAAGAACTCGAGAAATTCCTGTTGCATCTGAAAGTAGAAACTCGCCCGATTACATAGGTATGTGTATTTTTCCCCTAGGCCGCAGTAGTTATTGGTTTCGAGTATCAGACTTGCGAAAATTGTGATTGTTTCTCAACCGTTCCTTAATTTCAAACTCCCATATCTCGCGAACGGATTGACGAGCTCGAGAAATTCCTGTTGCATCTGAAAATAGAAACTCGCCCGATTGCAAAGGTATGTGTATTTTTCCCCTAGGCCTTTGTGGTTATTGCTTTCGAGTATCAGACTTGCGAAAATTTTGATGGTTTCTCAATTATTCCTTAACTTCAAACTCCCATATCTCGCGAAAGGATTGACGAAATGGATTATTTCCTGTTGCATCTGAAAGTAGAAAGTCGTCCGATTACAATGGTGTGTGTACTTTTCCCCTAGGTCATTCCAGTTATTCGTTTCTAGCATCAGAATTGCAAAAATTTTGATGGTTTCGCAACCATTCCTTAACTTCAAACTCCCATATCTCGCGAACGGATTGAAGAACTCGAGAAATTCCTGTTGCATCTGAAAGTAGAAACTCGCCCGATTACATAGGTATGTGTATTTTTCCCCTAGGCCGCAGTAGTTATTGGTTTCGAGTATCAGACTTGCGAAAATTGTGATTGTTTCTCAACCGTTCCTTAATTTCAAACTCCCATATCTCGCGAACGGATTGACGAGCTCGAGAAATTCCTCTTGCATCTGAAAATAGAAACTCGCCCGATTGCAAAGGTATGTGTATTTTTCCCCTAGGCCTTTGTGGTTATTGCTTTCGAGTATCAGACTTGCGAAAATTTTGATGGTTTCTCAATTATTCCTTAACTTCAAACTCCCATATCTCGCGAAAGGATTGACGAAATGGATTATTTCCTGTTGCATCTGAAAGTAGAAAGTCGTCCGATTACAATGGTGTGTGTACTTTTCCCCTAGGTCATTCCAGTTATTCGTTTCTAGCATCAGAATTGCAAAAATTTTGATGGTTTCGCAACCATTCCTTAATATCAAACTCCCATATCTCGCGAACGGATTGACGAACTCGAGAAATTCCTATTGCATCTGAAAGTAGAAACTCGCCCGATTACAAAGGTATGTGCATTATTCCCCTAGGCCATGGTAGTTATTGGTTTCGAGTATCAGACTTGCGAAATTTGTGATGGTCTCTCAACCATTCCTTAACTTCAAACTCCCATATCTCGCGAACGGATTGGCGAACTCGATTATGTCCTGTTGCATCTGAAAGCAGAAGGTCGACCGATTACAATGGTGTGTGTACTTTTCCCCTAGGTCATTCCAGTTATTCGTTTCTAGCATCAGAATTGCGAAAATGTTGATGGTTCCTCAACCATTCCTCAACTTCAAACTCCCATATCTCGCGAACGGATTGACGAACTCGAGAAATTCCTGTTGCATCTGAAAGATGAATCTCGCCCGATTGCAAAGGTATGTGTATTTTTCCCCCAGGCCATTGTAGTTATTGGTTTCGAGTATCAGACTTGCGAAAATTGTGATGGTCTCTCAACCATTCCTTAACTTCAAACTCCCGTATTTCGCGAACGGATTGACGAACTCGAGGAATTCCTGTTGCATCTGAAAGTAGAAACTCGCCCCATTACTATGGTGTGTGTAGCTTTCCCCTAGGCCATTCCACTTATTGGTTTCGAGTATCACACTTGCGAAAATTTTGATGGTTTTTCAACCATTCCTTAACTTCAAACTCCCATACCTCGCGAACGGATTAACGAACTCGAAAAATTCCTGTTACTTCTGAAAGTAGAATCTCGCCCCATTGCAATGGTGTGTGTACTTTTCTCCCAGGCCATGGTAGTTATTGGTTTCGAGTATCAGACTTGCGAAAATTGTGATGGTCTCTCAACCATTCCTTAAACTCAAACTCCCATATCTCGCGAACGGATTGACGAACTCGATTATTTCCTGTTGCATCTGAAAGCAGAAAGTCGACCGATTACAGAGGTATGTGTATTTTTGCCCTAGGCCATAGTAGTTATTGGTTTCGAGTATCAGACTTGCGAAAATTTTGATGGTTTCTCAACCGTTCCTTAATTTCAAACTTCCATATCTCGCGAACGGATTGACGAGCTCGAGAAATTCCTGTTGCATCTGAAAGTAGAAACTCGCCCGATTACAAAGGTATGTGTATTTTTCCCCTAGGCCTTTGTGGTTATCGGTTTCGAGTATCAGACTTGCGAAAATTTTGATTGTTATCTCAACCATTCCTTAACTTCAAACTCCCATATCTCGCGAACGGATTGAAGAACTCGAGAAATTCCTGTTGCATCTGAAAGTAGAAACTCGCCCGATTACAAAGGTATGTGTATTTTTCCCCTAGGCCGCAGTAGTTATTGGTTTCGAGTATCAGACTTGCGAAAATTGTGATTGTTTCTCAACCGTTCCTTAATTTCAAACTCCCATATCTCGCGAACGGATTGACGAGCTCGAGAAATTCCTGTTGCATCTGAAAATAGAAACTCGCCCGATTGCAAAGGTATGTGTATTTTTCCCCTAGGTCTTTGTGGTTATTTGTTTCGAGTATCAGACTAGCGAAAATTTTGATGGTTTCTCAATTATTCCTTAACTTCAAACTCCCATATCTCGCGAAAGGATTGACGAAATGGATTATTTCCTGTTGCATCTGAAAGTAGAAAGTCGTCCGATTACAATGGTGTGTGTACTTTTCCCCTAGGTCATTCCAGTTATTCGTTTCTAGCATCAGAATTGCAAAAATTTTGATGGTTTCGCAACCATTCCTTAATATCAAACTCCCATATCTCGCGAACGGATTGACGAACTCGAGAAATTCCTATTCCATCTGAAAGTAGAAACTCGCCCGATTACAAAGGTATGTGCATTATTCCCCTAGGCCATGGTAGTTATTGGTTTCGAGTATCAGACTTGCGAAATTTGTGATGGTTTCTCAACCATTCCGTAACTTCATACTCCCATATCTCGCGAACGGATTGACGAACTCGAGAAATTCCTGTTGGATCTGAAAGTAGAAACTCGCCCGATTACAATGGTATGCGTATTTTTGCCCTAGGCCATTGTTGTTATTGGATTCGAGTATCAGACTTGCGAAAATTTTGATGGTTTCTCAAGCATTCCATAACTTCAAACTCCCATATCTCGCGAACGGATTGAGGAACTCGATTATTTCCTGTTGCACCGGAAAGTAGAAACTCGCCCGATTACAAAGGTATGTGTATTTTTCCCCTGGGGCTTTGTAGTTATTGGTTTTGAGTACCAGACTTGCGAAAATTTTGATGGTTTCTCAACCATTCCTTAACTTCAAACTCCGATACCTCGCCAACGCATTGGCGAACTCGAGAAGTTCCTGTTGCCTCTGAAAGTAGAAACTTGCCCGATTACAATGGTGTGTGTACTTCTCCCCTAGGCCGTTCCAGTTATTTGTTGCGAGTATCAGAATTGCGAAAATTTTGATGGTTTCTCAACCATTCCTTAACTTCAAATTCCCATATCTCGCGAACGGATTGACGAGCTCGAGAAATTCCTGTTGCATCTGAAAGTAGAAACTCGCCCGATTACAAAGTTATGTGTATTTTCCCCTAGGCCTTTGTAGTTATTGGTTTCGAGTATCAGACTTGCGAAAATTGTGATGGTCTCTCAACCATTCCTTAACCTCAAACTCCCATATCTCGCGAACGGATTGACGAACTCGATTATTTCCTGTTGCATCTGAAAGCAGAAAGTCGACCGATTGCAGTGGTGTGTGTACTTTTCCCCTAGGTCATTCCAGTTATTCGTTTCTAGCATCAGAATTGCGAAAATTTTGATGGTTTCTCAACCATTCCTTAACTTCAAACTCCCATATCTCGCGAACGGATTGGCGAACTCGAGAAATTCCTGTTGCATCTGAAGGTAGAAACTCGCCCGATTGCAAAGGTATGGGTATTTTTCCCCCAGGCCATAGTAGCTATTGGTTTCGAGTATCAGACTTGCGAAAATTGTGATGGTCTCTCAACCTTTCCTTAACTTCAAACTCCCGTATTTCGCGAACGGATTGACGAACTCGAGGAATTCCTGTTGCATCTGAAAGTAGAAACTCGCCCCATTACTATGGTGTGTGTACTTTTCCCCAGGCCATAGTAGTTATTGGTTTCGAGTATCAGACTTGCGAAAATTTTGATGGTTTCTCAATTATTCCTTAACTTCAAACTCCCATATCTCGCGAAAGGATTGACGAAATGGATTATTTCCTGTTGCATCTGAAAGTAGAAAGTCGTCCGATTACAATGGTGTGTGTACTTTTCCCCTAGGTCATTCCAGTTATTCGTTTCTAGCATCAGAATTGCAAAAATTTTGATGGTTTCGCAACCATTCCTTAATATCAAACTCCCATATCTCGCGAACGGATTGACGAACTCGAGAAATTCCTGTTGGATCTGAAAGTAGAAACTCGCCCGATTACAATGGTATGTGTATTTTTGCCCTAGGCCATTGTTGTTATTGGATTCGAGTATCAGACTTGCGAAAATTTTGATGGTTTCTCAAGCATTCCATAACTTCAAACTCCCATATCTCGCGAACGGATTGAGGAACTCGATTATTTCCTGTTGCACCGGAAAGTAGAAACTCGCCCGATTACAAAGGTATGTGTATTTTTCCCCTGGGGCTTTGTAGTTATTGGTTTTGAGTACCAGACTTGCGAAAATTTTGATGGTTTCTCAACCATTCCTTAACTTCAAACTCCGATACCTCGCCAACGCATTGGCGAACTCGAGAAGTTCCTGTTGCCTCTGAAAGTAGAAACTTGCCCGATTACAATGGTGTGTGTACTTCTCCCCTAGGCCGTTCCAGTTATTTGTTGCGAGTATCAGAATTGCGAAAATTTTGATGGTTTCTCAACCATTCCTTAACTTCAAATTCCCATATCTCGCGAACGGATTGACGAGCTCGAGAAATTCCTGTTGCATCTGAAAGTAGAAACTCGCCCGATTACAAACTTATGTGTATTTTCCCCTAGGCCTTTGTAGTTATTGGTTTCGAGTATCAGACTTGCGAAAATTTTGATGGTTTCTCAAGCATTCCTTAACTTCAAACTCCCATATCTCTCGAACGGATTGACGAACTCGGGAAATTCCTGTTGCATCTGAAAGCAGAAACTCGCCGATTACAACGGTATGTGTATTTTGCCCCTAGGCCTTTGTAGTTATTGGTTTCTAGCACCAGAATTGCGAAAATTGTGATGGTTTCTCAACCATTCCTTAACTTCAAACTCCCATATCTCGCGAACGGATTGACGTACTCGAGAAATTCCTGTTGCATCTGAAGGTAGAAACTCGCCCGATTGCAAAGGTATGGGTATTTTTCCCCCAGGCCATAGTAGTTATTGGTTTCGAGTATCAGACTTGCGAAAATTGTGATGGTCTCTCAACCTTTCCTTAACTTCAAACTCCCGTATTTCGCGAACGGATTGACGAACTCGAGGAATTCCTGTTGCATCTGAAAGTAGAAACTCGCCCCATTACTATGGTGTGTGTACTTTTCCCCAGGCCATAGTAGTTATTGGTTTCGAGTATCAGACTTGCGAAAATTGTGATGGTCTCTCAACCATTCCTTAACCTCAAACTCCCATATCTCGCGAACGGATTGACGAACTCGATTATTTCCTGTTGCATCTGAAAGCAGAAAGTCGACCGATTGCAGTGGTGTGTGTACTTTTCCCCTAGGTCATTCCAGTTATTCGTTTCTAGCGTCAGAATTGCGAAAATTTTGATGGTTTCTCAACCATTCCTTAACTTCAAACTCCCATATCTCGCGAACGGATTGGCGAACTCGAGATGTTCCTGTTGCATCTGAAAGTAGAAACTTGCCCGATTACAAAGGTATGCGTATTTTTCCCCTAGGCCTTTGTAGTTACTGGTTTCGAGTATCAGACTTGCGAAGATTTTGATGGTTTCTCAAGCATTCCTTAACTTCAAATTCCCATTACTCGCGAACGGATTGACGAACTCGATTATTTCCTGTTGCATCTGAAAGTAGAAAGTCGACCGATTACAATGGTGTGTGTACCATTCCCCTAGGTCATTCCAGTTATTCGTTTCGAGCATCAGAATTGCGAAAATTTTGATGGTTTCTCAACCATTCCTTAACTTCAAACTCCCATATCTCGCGAACGGATTGACGAACTCGAGAAATTCCTGTTGCATCTGAAAGTAGAAACTCGCCCGATTACAAGGGTATGTGTATTTTTCCCCTAGGCCATAGTAGTTATTGGTTTCGTGTATCAGAATTGCGAAAATTGTGATTGTTTCTCAACCATTCCTTAATTTCAAACTCCCATATCTCGCGAACTGATTGACGAACACGAGAAACTCCTGTTGCGTCTGAAAGCAGAAACTCGCCCGATTACAATGGTATGTGTAGTTTTCCCCTAGGCCGTTCCAGTTATTGGTTTCAGGTACCAGACTTGCGAAAATTTTGATGGATTCTCAACCATTCCTTAACTTCAAACTCCCATATCTCGCGAACGGATTGACGACCTCGATTATTTCCTGTTGCATCTGAAAGCAGAAAGTCGACCGATTACAATGTTGTGTGTACTTTTCCCCTAGGTCATTCCAGTTATTCGTTTCTAGCATCAGACTTGCGAAAATTTTGATGGTTTCTCAACCATTCCTTAACTTCAAACTCCCATGTCTCGCGAACGGATTGACGAATTCGATAAATTCCTGTTGCATCTGAAAGTAGAAACTCGCCCGATTACAAAGGTATGTGTATTTTTGCCCTAGGCCATAGTAGTTATTGGTTTCGAGTATCAGACTTGCGAAAATTTTGATGGTTTCTCAACCATTCCTTAACTTCAAACTCCCATATCTCGCGAACGGATTGACGAACTCGATTATTTCCTGTTGCATCTGAAAGCAGAAAGTCGACCGATTACAATGTTGTGTGTACTTTTCCCCTAGGTCATTCCAGTTATTCGTTTCTAGCATCAGACTTGCGAAAATTTTGATGGTTTCTCAACCATTCCTTACTTCAAACTCCCATTTCTCGCGAACGGATTGACGAACTCGAGAAATTCCTGTTGCATGTGGAAGTAGAATCTCGCCCGATTACAACGGTATGTGTATTTTTCCCCTAGGCATTTGTAGTTATTGGTTTCGAGTCTCAGACTTGCGAAAATTTTGATGGTTTCACAACCATTCCTTAATTTCAAACACCCATATCTCGCGAACAGATTGACGAACTCGAGAAATTCCTGTTGCACTTGAAAGTAGAAACTCGCCCGATTACAACGGTATGTGTATTTTTCCCCTAGGCCATTGTAGTTATTGGTTTCGAGTGTCAGACTTGCGAAAATTTTGATGGTTTCACAACCATTCCTTAACTTCAAACTCCCATATCTCGCGAACGGATTGACGAACTCCAGAAATTTCTGTTGCATCTGAAAGCAGAAACTCGACCGATTACAACGGTATGTGTATTTTTCCCCTAGGCCATTGTAGTTATTGGTTTCGAGTATCAGACTTGCGAAAATTTTGATGTTTTCTCAACCATTCCTTAACTTCACACGTCCATATCTCGCGAACGGATTGACGAACTCGAGAATTTCCTATTGCATCTGAAAGCAGAAACTCGCCCGATTACAACGGTATGTGTATTTTTCCCCTAGGGCATTGTAGTTATTGGTTTCGAGTATCAGACTTGCGAAAATTTTGATGGTTTCTCAACCATTCCTTAACTTCAAACTTCCATATCTCGGGAACGGATTGACGAACTCGAGAATTTCCTATTGCATCTGAAAGCAGAAACTCGCCCGATTACAATGGTATGTGTAGTTTTCCCCTAGGCCGTTCCAGTTATTGGTTTCAGGTACCAGACTTGCGAAAATTTTGATGGATTCTCAACCATTCCTTAACTTCAAACTCCCATGTCTCGCGAACGGATTGACGAATTCGATAAATTCCTGTTGCATCTGAAAGTAGAAACTCGCCCGATTACAAAGGTATGTGTATTTTTGCCCTAGGCCATAGTAGTTATTGGTTTCGAGTATCAGACTTGCGAAAATTTTGATGGTTTCTCAACCATTCCTTAACTTCAAACTCCCATATCTCGCGAACGGATTGACGAACTCGATTATTTCCTGTTGCATCTGAAAGCAAAAAGTCGACCGATTACAATGTTGTGTGTACTTTTCCCCTAGGTCATTCCAGTTATTCGTTTCTAGCATCAGACTTGCGAAAATTTTGATGGTTTCTCAACCATTCCTTAACTTCAAACTCCCATTTCTCGCGAACGGATTGACGAACTCGAGAAATTCCTGTTGCATGTGGAAGTAGAAATTCGCCAGATTACAATGGTGTGTGTACTTTTCCCCTAGGCCATTCCAGTTATTCGTTTCTAGCATCAGAATTGCGAAAATTTTGACGGTTTCTCAACCATTCTTTAACTTCACACTCCCATGTCTCGCGAACGGATTGACGAACTCGACAAATTCCTGTTGCATCTGAAAGTAGAAACTCGCCCGATTAGAAAGGTATGTGTATTTTTGCCCTAGGCCATAGAAGTTATTGGTTTCGAGTATCAGACTTGCGACAATTTTGATGGTTTCTCAACCACTCCTTAACTTCAAACTCCCATATCTCGCGAACGGATTGACGAACTCGAGAAATTCCTATTGCTTCTGAAAGCAGAAACTCGCCCGATTACAACCGTATGTGTATTTTTGCCCTAGGCCATAGTAGTTATTGAATTCGAGTATCAGACTTGCGAAAATTGTGATGGTTTCTCAACCATTCCTTAACTTCAAACTCCCATATCTCGCGAACGGATTGACGAACTCGAGAAATTCCTGTTGCACCTGAAAGTAGAAACACGCCCGATTACAAAGATATGTGTGTTTTCACCCTACGCCTTTGTAGTTATTGGTTTCGAGTATCAGACCAGCGAAAATTTTGATGGTTTCTAAACCATTCCTTAACTTCAAACTCCCATATCTCGCCAACGAATTGACGAACTCGAGAAATTCCTGTTGCGTGTGAAAGTAGAATCTCGCCCGATTACAACGGTATGTGTATTTTTCCCCTAGGCATTTGTAGTTATTGGTTTCGAGTCTCAGACTTGCGAAAATTTTGATGGTTTCACAACCATTCCTTAATTTCAAACACCCATATTTCGCGAACGGATTGACGAACTCGAGAAATTCCTGTTGCACTTGAAAGTAGAAACTCGCCCGATTACAACGGTATGTGTATTTTTCCCCTAGGCCATTGTAGTTATTGGTTTCGAGTGTCAGACTTGCGAAAATTTTGATGGTTTCACAACCATTCCTTAACTTCAAACTCCCATATCTCGCGAACGGATTGACGAACTCGAGAAATTCCTATTGCATCTGAAAGCAGAAACTCGCCCGAATACAATGGTGTGTGTACTTTTCCCCTAGGTCATTCCAGTTATAGGTTTCCAGTATCAGACCAGCGAAAATTTTGATGGTTTCTCAACCATTCCTTAACTTCAATCTCCCATATTTCGCGAACAGATTGACGAACTCGAGAAATTTCTGTTGCATCTGAAAGCAGAAACTCGCCCGATTACAATGGTATATGTAGTTTTCCCCTAGGCCGTTCCAGTTATTGGTTTCAGGTACCAGACTTGCGAAAATTTTGATGGTTTCTCAACCATTCCTTAACTTCAAACTCCCTTTTCTCGCGAACGGATTGACGAACTCGAGAAATTCCTGTTGCATGTGGAAGTAGAAATTCGCCAGATTACAATGGTGTGTGTACTTTTCCCCTAGGCCATTCCAGTTATTCGTTTCTAGCATCAGAATTTCGAAAATTTTGACGGTTTCTCAACCATTCTTTAACTTCACACTCCCATGTCTCGCGAACGGATTGACGAACTCGACAAATTCCTGTTGCATCTGAAAGTAGAAACTCGCCCGATTACAAAGGTATGTGTATTTTTGCCCTAGGCCATAGTAGTTATTGGTTTCGAGTATCAGACTTGCGAAAATTTTGATGGTTTCTCAACCATTCCTTAACTTCAAACTCCCATATCTCGCGAACGGATTGACGAACTCGAGAAATTCCTATTGCATCTGAAAGCAGAAACTCGCCCGATTACAACCGTATGAGTATTTTTGCCCTAGGCCATAGTAGTTATTGAATTCGAGTATCAGACTTGCGAAAATTTTGATGATTTCTCAACCATTCCTTAACTTCAAACTCCCATATCTCGCGAACGGATTGACGAACTCGAGAAATTCCTGTTGCATGTGAAAGTAGAATCTCGCCCGATTACAGCGGTATGTGTATTTTTCCCCTAGGCATTTGTAGTTACTGGTTTCGAGTCTCAGACTTGCGAAAATTTTGATGGTTTCACAACCATTCCTTAACTTCAAACTCCCATATCTCGCGAACGGATTGACGAACACGAGAAATTCCTGTTGCATCTGAAAGTAGAAACTCGCGCGATTACAACGGTATGTGTATTTTTTCCCTAGGCCATTCCGGTTATTGGTTTCGAGTATCAGATTTGCGAAAATTTTGATGGTTTCTCAACCATTCCTTAAGTTCAAACTCCCATATCTCGCCAACGGATTGACGAACTCGAGAAATTCCTGTTGCATTTAAAGTAGAAACTCGCCCGATTACAATAGTATGCGTACTTTTCCCCTAGGCCATTCCAGTTATTGGTTTCGAGTATCAGATTTGCGAAAATTTTGATGGTTTCTCAACCATTCCTTAACTTCAAACTCACATTTCTCGCGAACGGATTGACGAACTCGAGAAATTCCTGTTGCATGTGGAAGTAGAAACTCGCCCGATTACAATGGTGTGTGTACTTTTCCCCTAGGCCATTCCAGTTATTCGTTTCTAGCATCAGAATTGCGAAAATTTTGATGGTTTCTCAACTACTCCTTACCTTCAAACTCCCATATCTCGCGAACGGATTGACGAACTCGAGAAATTCCTATTGCATCTGAAAGCAGAAACTCGCCCGATTACATCCGTATGTGTATTTTTGCCCTAGGCCATAGTAGTTATTGAATTCGAGTATCAGACTTGCGAAAATTGTGATGGTTTCTCAACCATTCCTTAACTTCAAACTCCCATATCTCGCGAACGGATTGACGAACTCGAGAAATTCCTGTTGCACCTGAAAGTAGAAACTCGCCAGATTACAAAGAAATGTGTGTTTTCACCCTAGGCCATTCCGGTTATTGGTTTCGAGTATCAGATTTGCGAAAATTTTGATGGTTTCCCAACCATTCCTTAACTTCAAACTCCCATATCTCGCCAACGGATTGACGAACTCGAAAAATTCCTGTTGCATTTAAAGTAGAAACTCGCGCGATTACAATAGTATGCGTACTTTTCCCCTAGGCCATTCCAGTTATTGGTTTCGAGTATCAGATTTGCGAAAATTTTGATGGTTTCTCAACCATTCCTTAACTTCAAACTCACATTTCTCGCGAACGGATTGACGAACACGAGAAATTCCTGTTGCATCTGAAAGTAGAAACTCGCGCGATTACAACGGTATGTGTATTTTTTCCCTAGGCCATTCCGGTTATTGGTTTCGAGTATCAGATTTGCGAAAATTTTGATGGTTTCTCAACCATTCCTTAAGTTCAAACTCCCATATCTCGCCAACGGATTGACGAACTCGAGAAATTCCTGTTGCATTTAAAGTAGAAACTCGCCCGATTACAATAGTATGCGTACTTTTCCCCTAGGCCATTCCAGTTATTGGTTTCGAGTATCAGATTTGCGAAAATTTTGATGGTTTCTCAACCATTCCTTAACTTCAAACTCACATTTCTCGCGAACGGATTGACGAACTCGAGAAATTCCTGTTGCATGTGGAAGTAGAAACTCGCCCGATTACAATGGTGTGTGTACTTTTCCCCTAGGCCATTCCAGTTATTCGTTTCTAGCATCAGAATTGCGAAAATTTTGATGGTTTCTCAACTACTCCTTACCTTCAAACTCCCATATCTCGCGAACGGATTGACGAACTCGAGAAATTCCTATTGCATCTGAAAGCAGAAACTCGCCCGATTACAACCGTATGTGTATTTTTGCCCTAGGCCATAGTAGTTATTGAATTCGAGTATCAGACTTGCCAAAATTGTGATGGTTTCTCAACAATTCCTTAACTTCAAACTCCCATATCTCGCGAACGGATTGACGAACTCGAGAAATTCCGGTTGCACCTGAAAGTAGAAACTCGCCAGATTACAAAGAAATGTGTGTTTTCACCCTAGGCCATTCCGGTTATTGGTTTCGAGTATCAGATTTGCGAAAATTTTGATGGTTTCCCAACCATTCCTTAACTTCAAACTCCCATATCTCGCCAACGGATTGACGAACTCGAAAAATTCCTGTTGCATTTAAAGTAGAAACTCGCGCGATTACAATAGTATGCGTACTTTTCCCCTAGGCCATTCCAGTTATTGGTTTCGAGTATCAGATTTGCGAAAATTTTGATGGTTTCTCAACCATTCCTTAACTTCAAACTCACATTTCTCGCGAACGGATTGACGAACTCGAGAAATTCCTGTTGCATGTGGAAGTAGAAACTCGCCCGATTACAATGGTGTGTGTACTTTTCCCCTAGGTCATTCCAGTTATTCGTTTCTAGCATCAGAATTGCGAAAATTTTGATGTTTTCTCAACCATTCCTTAACTTCACACTTCCATATCTCGCGAACGGATTGACGAACTCGAGAATTTCCTATTGCATCTGAAAGCAGAAACTCGCCCGATTACAACGGTATGTGTATTTTTCCCCTAGGCCATTCCAGTTATTCGTTTCGAGTATCAGACTTGCGAAAATTGTGATGGTTTCTCAACCATTCCTTAACTTCAAACTCCCATATCTCGCGAACGGATTGACGAACTCGAGAAATTCGAGTTGCACATGAAAGTAGAAACTCGCCCGATTACAATGGTGTGTGTACTTTTCCCCTACGCCATTCCAGTTATTGGTTTCGAGTATCAGACTTGCGAAAATTTTGATGGTTTCACAACCATTCCTTAAATTCAAACTCCCATATCTCGCGAACGGATTGACGAACTCGAGAAATTCCTGTTGCACCTGAAAGTAGAAACTCGCCCGATTACAATGGTATGTGTACTTTTCCCCTAGGCCATTCCAGTTATTCGTTTCTAGCATCAGAATTGCGAAAATTTTGATTGTTTCTCAACCACTCCTTAATTTCAAACTCCCATATCTCGCGAACGGATTGACGAACTCTAGAATTTCCTATTGCATCTGAAAGCAGAAACTCGCCCGATTACAAAGATATGTGTGTTTTCCCCCTAGGCCTTTGTAGTTATTGGTTTCGAGTATCAGACTTGCGAAAATTTTGATTGTTTCACAAACATTCCTTAACATCAAACTCCACATCTCGCGAACGGATTGACGAACTCGAGAAATTCCTGTTGCATCTGAAAGTAGAAACTCGCCCGATTACAACGGTATGTGTATTTTTCCCGTAGGCAATTGTAGTTATTGGTTTCGAGTATCAGACTTGCGAAAATTTTGATGGTTTCTCAACCATTCCTTAATTCCAAACCCCCATTTCTCGCGAACGGATTGACGAACTCGAGAAATTCCTGTTGTATCTGAAAGTAGAAACTCGCCCGATTACAATGGTGCGTGTACTTTTCCCCTAGGCCATTCCAGTTATTCGTTTCTAGCATCAGAATTGCGAAAATTTTGATGGTTTCTCAACCATTCCTTAACTTCAAACTCCCATATCTCGCGAACGGATTGACGAACTCGAGAAATTCCTGTTGCATGTGGAATTAGAAACTCGCCCGATTACAATGGTGTGTGAACTTTTCCCCTAGGCCATTCCAGTTATTGGTTTCGAGAATCAGACTTGCGAAAGTTTTGATGATTTCTCAATCATTCCTTAACTTCAAACTCGCATATCTCGCGAAAGGATTGACGAACTCGAGAAATTCCTGTTGCATCTGAAAGTAGATACTCGCCCGATTACAACGGTATGTGTATTTTTCCGGTAGGCCATTGTAGTTATTGGTTTCGAGTATCAGACTTGCGAAAATTTTGATGGTTTCTCAACCATTCCTTAACTTCAAACTCCCATATCTCGCGAACGGATTGACGAACTCGAGAAATTCCTGTTGCATCTGAAAGTAGAAACCGGCCCGGTTACAACGGTATATGTATTTTTCCCCTAGGCCATTGTAGTTATTGGTTTCGAGTATCAGACTTGCGAAAATTTTGATGGTTTCTCAACCATTCCTTAACTTCAAACTTCAATATCTCGCGAACGGATTGACGAACTCGAGAAATTCATGTTGCACCTGAAAGTAGAAACTCGCCCGATTACAATGGTGTGTGTACTTTTCCCCTAGGCCATTCCAGTTATTGGTTTCGTGTATCAGACTTGCGAAAATTTTGATGGTTTTCAACCATTCCTTAACTTCAAACTCGCATATCTCGCGAACCGATTGACGAACTCGAGAAATTCCTGTTGCGCGTGAAAGTAGAATCTCGCCCGATTACAACGGTATGTGTATTTTTCCCCTAGGCATTTTTAGTTATTGGTTTCGAGTCTCAGACTTGCGAAAATTTTGATGGTTTCACAAACATTCCTTAACATCAAACTCCCATATCTCGCGAACGGATTGACGAACTCGAGAAATTCCTGTTGCATCTGAAAGTAGAAACTCACCCGATTACAACGGTATGTGTACTTTTCCCCTTGGGCATTCCAGTTATTGGTTTCGAGTATCAGACTTGCGAAAGTTTTGATGATTTCTCAACCATTCCTTAACTTCAAACTCCCATATCTCGCGAACGGATTGACGAACTCGAGAAATTCCCGTTGCATCTGAAAGTAGAAACCGGCCCGGTTACAACGGTATGTGTATTTTTCCCCTAGGCCATTGTGGTTATTGGTTTCGGGTATCAGACTTGCGAAAATTTTGATGGTTTCTCAACCATTCCTTAACTTCAAACTTCAATATCTCGCGAACGGATTGACGAACTCTAGAATTTCCTATTGCATCTGAAAGCAGAAACTCGCCCGATTTCAACGGTATGCGTATTTTTGCCTTAGGCCATAGTGGTTATGGGTTTTGAGTATCAGACTTGCGAAAATTGTGATGGTTTCTCAACCATTCCTTAAATTCAAACTCCCATATCTCGCGAACGGATTGGCGAACTCGAGAAATTCCTGTTGCATCTGAAAGTAGAAACTCGCCCGATTACAATGGTATGTGTACTTTTCCCCTAGGCCACTCCAGTTATTCGTTTCGAGTATCAGACTTGCGAAAATTGTAATGGTTTCTCAACCATTCCTTAACTTCAAACTCCCATATCTCGCGAACGGATTGACGAACTCGAGAAATTCCTGTTGTATCTGAAAGTAGAAACTCGCCCGATTACACTGGTGCGTGTACTTTTCCCGTAGGCCATTCTAGTCATTCGTTTCTAGCATCAGAATTGCGAAAATTTTGATGGTTTCTCAACCATTCCTTAACTTCAAACTCCCATATCTCGCGAACGGATTGACGAACTCGAGAAATTCCTGTTGCATCTGAAAGTAGAAACTCACCCGATTATAACGGTATGTGTATTCTTCCCGTAGGCCATTGTAGTTATTGGTTTCGAGTATCAGACTTGCGAAAATTTTGATGGTTTCTCAACCATTCCTTAACTTCAAACCCCCATTTCTCGCGAACGGATTGACGAACTCGAGAAATTCCTGTTGTATCTGAAAGTAGAAACTCGCCCGATTACACTGGTGCGTGTACTTTTCCCGTAGGCCATTCTAGTTATTCGTTTCTAGCATCAGAATTGCGAAAGTTTTGATGGTTTCTCAACCATTCCTTAACTTCAAACTCCCATATCTCGCGAACGGATTGACGAACTCGAGAAATTCCTGTTGCATCTGAAAGTAGAAACTCACCCGATTACAACGGTATGTGTATTTTTCCCGTAGGCCATTGTAGTTATTGGTTTCGAGTATCAGACTTGCGAAAATTTTGATGGTTTCTCAACCATTCCTTAACTTCAAACCCCCATTTCTCGCGAACGGATTGACGAACTCGAGAAATTCCTGTTGTATCTGAAAGTAGAAACCGGCCCGGTTACAACGGTATGTGTATTTTTCCCCTAGACGATTCCAGTTGTTGGTTTTCGAGTATCAGACTTGCGAAAGTTTTGATGATTTCTCAACCATTCCTTAACTTCAAACTCGCATATCTCGCGAAAGGATTGACGAACTCGAGAAATTCCTGTTGCGCGTGAAAGTAGAATCCCGCCCGATTACAACGCTATGTGTATTTTTCCCCTAGGTCATTCCAGTTATTCGTTTCTAGCATCAGACTTGCGAAAATTTTGATGGTTTCTCAACCATTCCTTAACTTCAAACTCCCATTTCTCGCGAACGGATTGACGAACTCGAGAAATTCCTGTTGCATGTGGAAGTAGAAATTCGCCAGATTACAATGGTGTGTGTACTTTTCCCCTAGGCCATTCCAGTTATTCGTTTCTAGCATCAGAATTGCGAAAATTTTGATGGTTTCTCAACCACTCCTTAACTTCAAACTCCCATATCTCGCGAACGGATTGACGAAATGTAGAAATTCCTATTGCATCTGAAAGCAGAAACTCGCCCGATTACAACCGTATGTGTACTTTTCCCCTAGGCCATTCCAGTTATTGGTTTCGAGTATCAGACTTGCGAAAATTTTGATGGTTTCTCAACCATTCCTTAACTTCAAACTCCCATATCTCGCGAACGGATTGACGAACTCGAGAAATTCCTGTTGCGCGTGAAAGTAGAATCTCGCCCGATTACAACGGTATGTGTATTTTTCCCCTAGGCATTTGTAGTTATTGGTTTCGAGTCTCAGACTTGCGAAAATTTTGATGGTTTCACAAACATTCCTTAACTTCAAACCCCCATTTCTCGCGAACGGATTGACGAACTCGAGAAATTCCTGTTGTATCTGAAAGTAGAAACTCGCCCGATTACAATGGTGCGTGTACTTTTCCCGTAGGCCATTCTAGTTATTCCTTTCTAGCATCAGAATTGCGAAAATTTTGATGGTTTCTCAACCATTCCTTAACTTCAAACTCTCATATCTCGCGAACGGATTGACGAACTCGAGAAATTCCTGTCGCTCGTGAAAGTAGATTCTCGCCCGATTACAACGGTATGTGTATTTTTCCCCTAGGCATTTGTAGTTATTGGTTTCGAGTCTCAGACTTGCGAAAATTTTGATGGTTTCACAAACATTCCTTAACTTCAAACCCCCATTTCTCGCGAACGGATTGACGAACTCGAGAAATTCCTGTTGTATCTGAAAGTAGAAACTCGCCCGATTACAATGGTGCGTGTACTTTTCCCGTAGGCCATTCTAGTTATTCCTTTCTAGCATCAGAATTGCGAAAATTTTGATGGTTTCTCAACCATTCCTTAACTTCAAACTCCCATATCTCGCGAACGGATTGACGAACTCGATAAATTCCTGTTGTATCTGAAAGTAGAAACTCGCCCGATTACACTGGTGCGTGTACTTTTCCCGTAGGCCATTGTAGTTATTGGTTTCGAGTCTCAGACTTGCGAAAATTTTGATGGTTTCTCAACCATTCCTTAACTTCAAACCCCCATTTCGCGCGAACGGATTGACGAACTCGAGAAATTCCTGTTGTATCTGAAAGTAGAAACTCGCCCGATTAAAATGGTGCGTGTACTTTTCCCCTAGGCCATTCTAGTTATTCGTTTCTAGCATCAGAATTGCGAAAATTTTGATGGTTTCTCAACCATTCCTTAACTTCAAACTCGCATATCTCGCGAACGGATTGACGAACTCGAGAAATTCCTGTTGCATCTGAAAGTAGAAACTCACCCGATTACAACGGTATGTGTATTTTTCCCGTAGGCCATTGTAGTTATAGGTTTCGAGTATCAGACTTGCGAAAATTTTGATGGTTTCTCAACCATTCCTTAACTTCAAACCCCCATTTCTCGCGAACGGATTGACGAACTCGAGAAATTCCTGTTGTATCTGAAAGTAGAAACTCGCCCGATTACACTGGTGCGTGTACTTTTCCCGTAGGCCATTCTAGTTATTCGTTTCTAGCATCAGAATTGCGAAAATTTTGATGGTTTCTCAACCATTCCTTAACTTCAAACTCCCATATCTCGCGAACGGATTGACGAACTCGAGAAATTCCTGTTGCATCTGAAAGTAGAAACTCACCCGATTACAACGGTATGTGTATTTTTCCCGTAGGCCATTGTTGTTATTGGTTTCGAGTATCAGACTTGCGAAAATTTTGATGGTTTCTCAACCATTCCTTAACTTCAAGCCCCCATTTCTCGCGAACGGATTGACGAACTCGAGAAATTCCTGTTGTATCTGAAAGTAGAAACCGGCCCGGTTACAACGGTATGTGTATTTTTCCCCTAGGCCATTGTAGTTATTGGTTTCGAGTATCAGACTTGCGAAAATTTTGATGGATTCTCAACCATTCCTTAACTTCAAACTTCAATATCTCGCGAACGGATTGACGAACTCTAGAATTTCCTATTGCATCTGAGAGCAGAAACTCGCCCGATTTCAACGGTATGCGTATTTTTGCCTTAGGCCATAGTGGTTATGGGTTTTGAGTATCAGACTTGCGAAAATTGTGATGGTTTCTCAACCATTCCTTAAATTCAAACTCCCATATCTCGCGAACGGATTGGCGAACTCGAGAAATTCCTGTTGCATCTGAAAGTAGAAACTCGCCCGATTACAATGGTATGTGTACTTTTCCCCTAGGCCATTCCAGTAATTCGTTTCGAGTATGAGACTTGCGAAAATTGTGATGGTTTCTCAACCATTCCTTAACTTCAAACTCCCATATCTCGCGAACGGATTGACGAACTCGAGAAATTCCTGTTGCACCTGAAAGTAGAAACTCGCCCGATTACAATGGTGCGTGTACTTTTCCCGTAGGCCATTCTAGTTATTCCTTTCTAGCATCAGAATTGCGAAAATTTTGATGGTTTCTCAACCATTCCTTAACTTCAAACTCTCATATCTCGCGAACGGATTGACGAACTCGAGAAATTCCTGTTGCTCGTGAAAGTAAATTCTCGCCCGATTACAACGGTATGTGTATTTTTCCCCTAGGCATTTGTAGTTATTGGTTTCGAGTCTCAGACTTGCGAAAATTTTGATGGTTTCACAAACATTCCTTAACTTCAAACCCCCATTTCTCGCGAACGGATTGACGAACTCGAGAAATTCCTGTTGTATCTGAAAGTAGAAACTCGCCCGATTACAATGGTGCGTGTACTTTTCCCGTAGGCCATTCTAGTTATTCCTTTCTAGCATCAGAATTGCGAAAATTTTGATGGTTTCTCAACCATTCCTTAACTTCAAACTCCCATATCTCGCGAACGGATTGACGAACTCGATAAATTCCTGTTGTATCTGAAAGTAGAAACTCGCCCGATTACACTGGTGCGTGTACTTTTCCCGTAGGCCATTGTAGTTATTGGTTTCGAGTCTCAGACTTGCGAAAATTTTGATGGTTTCAGAAACATTCCTTAACTTCAAACTCCCATATCTCGCGAACGGATTGACGTACTCGAGAAATTCCTGTTGCACCTGAAAGTAGAAACTCACCCGATTACAACGGTATGTGCATTTTTCCCGTAGGCCATTGTAGTTATTGGTTTCGAGTATCAGACTTGCGAAAATTTTGATGGTTTCTCAACCATTCCTTAACTTCAAACCCCCATTTCTCGCGAACGGATTGACGAACTCGAGAAATTCCTGTTGTATCTGAAAGTAGAAACTCGCCCGATTAAAATGGTGCGTGTACTTTTCCCCTAGGCCATTCTAGTTATTCGTTTCTAGCATCAGAATTGAGAAAATTTTGATGGTTTCTCAACCATTCCTTAACTTCAAACTCGCATATCTCGCGAACGGATTGACGAACTCGAGAAATTCCTGTTGCATCTGAAAGTAGAAACTCACCCGATTACAACGGTATGTGTATTTTTCCCGTAGGCCATTGTAGTTATTGGTTTCGAGTATCAGACTTGCGAAAATTTTGATGGTTTCTCAACCATTCCTTAACTTCAAACCCCCATTTCTCGCGAACGGATTGACGAACTCGAGAAATTCCTGTTGTATCTGAAAGTAGAAACTCGCCCGATTACACTGGTGCGTGTACTTTTCCCGTAGGCCATTCTAGTTATTCGTTTCTAGCATCAGAATTGCGAAAATTTTGATGGTTTCTCAACCATTCCTTAACTTCAAACTCCCATATCTCGCGAACGGATTGACGAACTCGAGAAATTCCTGTTGCATCTGAAAGTAGAAACTCACCCGATTACAACGGTATGTGTATTTTTCCCGTAGGCCATTGTTGTTATTGGTTTCGAGTATCAGACTTGCGAAAATTTTGATGGTTTCTCAACCATTCCTTAACTTCAAACCCCCATTTCTCGCGAACGGATTGACGAACTCGAGAAATTCCTGTTGTATCTGAAAGTAGAAACCGGCCCGGTTACAACGGTATGTGTATTTTTCCCCTAGGCCATTGTAGTTATTGGTTTCGAGTATCAGACTTGCGAAAATTTTCATGGATTCTCAACCATTCCTTAACTTCAAACTTCAATATCTCGCGAACGGATTGACGAACTCTAGAATTTCCTATTGCATCTGAGAGCAGAAACTCGCCCGATTTCAACGGTATGCGTATTTTTGCCTTAGGCCATAGTGGTTATGGGTTTTGAGTATCAGACTTGCGAAAATTGTGATGGTTTCTCAACCATTCCTTAAATTCAAACTCCCATATCTCGCGAACGGATTGGCGAACTCGAGAAATTCCTGTTGCATCTGAAAGTAGAAACTCGCCCGATTACAATGGTATGTGTACTTTTCCCCTAGGCCATTCCAGTAATTCGTTTCGAGTATGAGACTTGCGAAAATTGTGATGGTTTCTCAACCATTCCTTAACTTCAAACTCCCATATCTCGCGAACGGATTGACGAACTCGAGAAATTCCTGTTGCACCTGAAAGTAGAAACTCGCCCGATTACAATGGTATGTGTACTTTTCCCCTAGACCATTTCAGTTGTTGGTTTTCGAGTATCAGACTTGCGAAAGTTTTGATGATTTCTCAACCATTCCTTAACTTCAAACTCGCATATCTCGCGAAAGGATTGACGAACTCGAGAAATTCCTGTTGCGCGTGAAAGTAGAATCCCGCCCGATTACAACGGTATGTGTATTTTTCCCCTAGGTCATTCCAGTTATTCGTTTCTAGCATCAGACTTGCGAAAATTTTGATGGTTTCTCAACCATTCCTTAACTTCAAACTCCCATTTCTCGCGAACGGATTGACGAACTCGAGAAATTCCTGTTGCATGTGGAAGTAGAAACTCGCCCGATTACAATGGTGTGTGTACTTTTACCCTAGGCCATTCCAGTTATTCGTTTCTAGCATCAGAATTGCGAAAATTTTGATGGTTTCTCAACTACTCCTTACCTTCAAACTCCCATATCTCGCGAACGGATTGACGAACTCGAGAAATTCCTATTGCATCTGAAAGCAGAAACTCGCCCGATTACAACCGTATGTGTATTTTTGCCCTAGGCCATAGTAGTTATTGAATTCGAGTATCAGACTTGCGAAAATTGTGATGGTTTCTCAACCATTCCTTAACTTCAAACTCCCATATCTCGCGAACGGATTGACGAACTCGAGAAATTCCTGTTGCACCTGAAAGTAGAAACTCGCCAGATTACAAAGAAATGTGTGTTTTCACCCTAGGCCATTCCGGTTATTGGTTTCGAGTATCAGATTTGCGAAAATTTTGATGGTTTCTCAACCATTCCTTAACTTCAAACTCCCATATCTCGCCAACGGATTGACGAACTCGAAAAATTCCTGTTGCATTTAAAGTAGAAACTCGCGCGATTACAATAGTATGCGTACTTTTCCCCTAGGCCATTCCAGTTATTGGTTTCGAGTATCAGATTTGCGAAAATTTTGATAGTTTCTCAACCATTCCTTAACTTCAAACTCACATTTCTCGCGAACGGATTGACGAACTCGAGAAATTCCTGTTGCATGTGGAAGTAGAAACTCGCCCGATTACAATGGTGTGTGTACTTTTCCCCTAGGTCATTCCAGTTATTCGTTTCTAGCATCAGAATTGCGAAAATTTTGATGTTTTCTCAACCATTCCTTAACTTCACACTTCCATATCTCGCGAACGGATTGACGAACTCGAGAATTTCCTATTGCATCTGAAAGCAGAAACTCGCCCGATTACAACGGTATGTGTATTTTTCCCCTAGGCCATTGTAGTTATTGGTTTCGAGTATCAGACTTGCGAAAATTTTGATGGTTTCTCAACCATTCCTTAACTTCAAACTTCCATATCTCGGGAACGGATTGACGAACTCGAGAATTTCCTATTGCATCTGAAAGAAGAAACTCGCCCGATTACAACGGTATGTGTATTTTTGCCCTAGGCCATACTGGTTATGGGTTTTGAGTATCAGACTTGCGAAAATTGTTATGGTTTCTCAACCATTCCTTAACTTCAAACTCCCATATCTCGCGAACGGATTGACGAACTCGAGAAATTCCTGTCCCATCTGAATGTAGTAACCCGCCCGGTTACAACGGTATGTGTATTTTTCCCCTAGGCCATTGTAGTTATTGGTTTCGAGTATCAGACTTTTGAAAATTTTGATGGTTTCTCAACCATTCCTTAACTTCAAACTCCCATTTCTCGCGAACGGATTGACGAACTCGAGAAATTCCTATTGCATCTGAAAGTAGAAACTCGCCCGATTACAATGGTATGTGTACTTTTCCCCTAGGCCATTCCAGTTATTCGTTTCTAGCATCAGAATTGCGAAAATTTTGATGGTTTCTCAACCATTCCTTAACTTCAAACTCATATTTCTCGCGAACGGATTGACGAACTCGAGAATGTCCTATTGCATCTGAAAGCAGAAACTCGCCCGATTACAACGGTATGTGTATTTTTCCCCTAGGCCATAGTGGTTATGTGTTTTGAGTACCAGACTTGCAAAAATTGTGATGGTTTCTCAACCATTCCTTAACTTCAAACTTCAATATCTCGCGAACGGATTGACGAACTCTAGAATTTCCTATTGCATCTGAAAGCAGAAACTCGCCCGATTTCAACGGTATGCGTATTTTTGCCTTAGGCCATAGTGGTTATGGGTTCTGAGTATCAGACTTGCGAAAATTGTGATGGTTTCTCAACCATTCCTTAACTTCAAACTCCCATATCTCGCGAACGGATTGACGAACTCGAGAAATTCCTGTTGCTTCTGAAAGTAGAAACTCGCCCGATTACAATGGTATGTGTACTTTTCCCCTAGGCCATTCCAGTTATTCGTTTCGAGTATCAGACTTGCGAAAATTGTGATGGTTTCTCAACCATTCCTTAACTTCAAACTCCCATATCTCGCGAACGGATTGACGAACTCGAGAAATTCGAGTTGCACATGAAAGTAGAAACTCGCCCGATTACAATGGTGTGTGTACTTTTCCCCTACGCCATTCCAGTTATTGGTTTCGAGTATCAGACTTGCGAAAATTTTGATGGTTTCTCAACCATTCCTTAACTTCAAACTCATATTTCTCGCGAACGGATTGACGAACTCGAGAATGTCCTATTGCATCTGAAAGCAGAAACTCGCCCGATTACAACGGAATGTGTATTTTTCCCCTAGGCCATAGTGGTTATGTGTTTTGAGTACCAGACTTGCGAAAATTGTGATGGTTTCTCAACCATTCCTTAACTTCAAACTTCAATATCTCGCGAACGGATTGACGAACTCTAGAATTTCCTATTGCATCTGAAAGCAGAAACTCGCCCGATTTCAACGGTATGCGTATTTTTGCCTTAGGCCATAGTGGTTATGGGTTCTGAGTATCAGACTTGCGAAAATTTTGATGGTTTCTCAACCATTCCTTAACTTCAAACCCCCATTTCTCGCGAACGGATTGACGAAATCGAAAAATTCCTGTTGTATCTGAAAGTAGAAACTCGCCCGATTAAAATGGTGCGTGTACTTTTCCCCTAGGCCATTCTAGTTATTCGTTTCTAGCATCAGAATTGCGAAAATTTTGATGGTTTCTCAACCATTCCTTAACTTCAAACTCGCATATCTCGCGAACGGATTGACGAACTCGAGAAATTCCTGTTGCATCTGAAAGTAGAAACTCACCCGATTACAACGGTATGTGTATTTTTCCCGTAGGCCATTGTAGTTATTGGTTTCGAGTATCAGACTTGCGAAAATTTTGATGGTTTCTCAACCATTCCTTAACTTCAAACCCCCATTTCTCGCGAACGGATTGACGAACTCGAGAAATTCCTGTTGTATCTGAAAGTAGAAACTCGCCCGATTACACTGGTGCGTGTACTTTTCCCGTAGGCCATTCTAGTTATTCGTTTCTAGCATCAGAATTGCGAAAATTTTGATGGTTTCTCAACCATTCCTTAACTTCAAACTCCCATATCTCGCGAACGGATTGACGAACTCGAGAAATTCCTGTTGCATCTGAAAGTAGAAACTCACCCGATTACAACGGTATGTGTATTTTTCCCGTAGGCCATTGTAGTTATTGGTTTCGAGTATCAGACGCGAAAATTTTGATGGTTTCTCAACCATTCCTTAACTTCAAACCCCCATTTCTCGCGAACGGATTGACGAACTCGAGAAATTCCTGTTGTATCTGAAAGTAGAAACCGGCCAGGTTACAACGGTATGTGTATTTTCCCCCTAGGCCACTGTAGTTATTGGTTTCGAGTATCAGACTTGCGCAAATTTTGATGGTTTCTCAACCATTCCTTAATTTCAAACTTCAATATCTCGCGAACGGATTGACGAACTCTAGAATTTCCTATTGCATCTGAGAGCAGAAACTCGCCCGATTTCAACGGTATGCGTATTTTTGCCTTAGGCCATAGTGGTTATGGGTTTTGAGTATCAGACTTGCGAAAATTGTGATGGTTTCTCAACCATTCCTTAAATTCAAACTCCCATATCTCGCGAACGGATTGGCGAACTCGAGAAATTCCTGTTGCATCTGAAAGTAGAAACTCGCCCGATTACAATGGTATGTGTACTTTTCCCCTAGGCCATTCCAGTAATTCGTTTCGAGTATGAGACTTGCTGAAAATTGTGATGGTTTCTCAACCATTCCTTAACTTCAAACTCCCATATCTCGCGAACGGATTGACGAACTCGAGAAATTCCTGTTGCACCTGAAAGTAGAAACTCGCCCGATTACAATGGTATGTGTACTTTTCCCCTAGACCATTCCAGTTGTTGGTTTTCGAGTATCAGACTTGCGAAAGTTTTGATGATTTCTCAACCATTCCTTAACTTCAAACTCGCATATCTCGCGAAAGGATTGACGAACTCGAGAAATTCCTGTTGCGCGTGAAAGTAGAATCCCGCCCGATTACAACGGTATGTGTATTTTTCCCCTAGGTCATTCCAGTTATTCGTTTCTAGCATCAGACTTGCGAAAATTTTGATGGTTTCTCAACCATTCCTTTACTTCAAACTCCCATTTCTCGCGAACGGATTGACGAACTCGAGAAATTCCTGTTGCATGTGGAAGTAGAAACTCGCCCGATTACAATGGTGTGTGTACTTTTACCCTAGGCCATTCCAGTTATTCGTTTCTATCATCAGAATTGCGAAAATTTTGATGGTTTCTCAACTACTCCTTACCTTCAAACTCCCATATCTCGCGAACGGATTGACGAACTCGAGAAATTCCTATTGCATCTGAAAGCAGAAACTCGCCCGATTACAACCGTATGTGTATTTTTGCCCTAGGCCATAGTAGTTATTGAATTCGAGTATCAGACTTGCGAAAATTGTGATGGTTTCTGAACCATTCCTTTACTTCAAACTCCCATATCTCGCGAACGGATTGACGAACTCGAAAAATTCCTGTTGCATTTAAAGTAGAAACTCGCGCGATTACAATAGTATGCGTACTTTTCCCCTAGGCCATTCCAGTTATTGGTTTCGAGTATCAGATTTGCGAAAATTTTGATGGTTTCTCAACCATTCCTTAACTTCAAACTCACATGTCTCGCGAACGGATTGACGAACTCGAGAAATTCCTGTTGCATGTGGAAGTAGAAACTCGCCCGATTACAATGGTGTGTGTACTTTTCCCCTAGGTCATTCCAGTTATTCGTTTCTAGCATCAGAATTGCGAAAATTTTGATGTTTTCTCAACCATTCCTTAACTTCACACTTCCATATCTCGCGAACGGATGGACGAACTCGAGAATTTCCTATTGCATCTGAAAGCAGAAACTCGCCCGATTACAACGGTATGTGTATTTTTCCCCTAGGCCATTGTAGTTATTGGTTTCGAGTATCAGACTTGCGAAAATTTTGATGGTTTCTCAACCATTCCTTAACTTCAAACTTCCATATCTCGGGAACGGATTGACGAACTCGAGAATTTCCTATTGCATCTGAAAGAAGAAACTCGCCCGATTACAACGGTATGTGTATTTTTGCCCTAGGCCATACTGGTTATGGGTTTTGAGTATCAGACTTGCGAAAATTGTTATGGTTTCTCAACCATTCCTTAACTTCAAACTCCCATATCTCGCGAACGGATTGACGAACTCGAGAAATTCCTGTCCCATCTGAATGTAGAAACCCGCCCGGTTACAACGGTATGTGTATTTTTCCCCTAGGCCATTGTAGTTATTGGTTTCGAGTATCAGACTTGTGAAAATTTTGATGGTTTCTCAACCATTCCTTAACTTCAAACTCCCATTTCTCGCGAACGGATTGACGAACTCGAGAAATTCCTATTGCATCTGAAAGTAGAAACTCGCCCGATTACAATGGTATGTGTACTTTTCCCCTAGGCCATTCCAGTTATTCGTTTCTAGCATCAGAATTGCGAAAATTTTGATGGTTTCTCAACCATTCCTTAACTTCAAACTCATATTTCTCGCGAACGGATTGACGAACTCGAGAATGTCCTATTGCATCTGAAAGCAGAAACTCGCCCGATTACAACGGTATGTGTATTTTTCCCCTAGGCCATAGTGGTTATGTGTTTTGAGTACCAGACTTGCGAAAATTGTGATGGTTTCTCAACCATTCCTTAACTTCAAACTTCAATATCTCGCGAACGGATTGACGAACTCTAGAATTTCCTATTGCATCTGAAAGCAGAAACTCGCCCGATTTCAACGGTATGCGTATTTTTGCCTTAGGCCATAGTGGTTATGGGTTCTGAGTATCAGACTTGCGAAAATTGTGATGGTTTCTCAACCATTCCTTAACTTCAAACTTCCATATCTCGCGAACGGATTGACGAACTCCAGAAATTCCTGTTGCTTCTGAAAGTAGAAACTCGCCCGATTACAATGGTATGTGTACTTTTCCCCTAGGCCATTCCAGTTATTCGTTTCGAGTATCAGACTTGCGAAAATTGTGATGGTTTCTCAACCATTCCTTAACTTCAAACTCCCATATCTCGCGAACGGATTGACGAACTCGAGAAATTCGAGTTGCACATGAAAGTAGAAACTCGCCCGATTACAATGGTGTGTGTACTTTTCCCCTACGCCATTCCAGTTATTGGTTTCGAGTATCAGACTTGCGAAAATTTTGATGGTTTCACAACCATTCCTTAATTTCAAACTCCCATATCTCGCGAACGGATTGACGAACTCGAGAAATTCCTGTTGCACCTGAAAGTAGCAACTCGCCCGATTACAATGGTATGTGTACTTTTCCCCTAGGCCATTCCAGTTATTCGTTTCTAGCATCAGAATTGCGAAAATTTTGATTGTTTCTCAACCATTCCTTAATTTCAAACTCCCATATCTCGCGAACGGATTGACGAACTCTAGAATTTCCTATTGCATCTGAAAGCAGAAACTCGCCCGATTACAAAGATATGTGTGTTTTCCCCCTAGGCCTTTGTGGTTATTGGTTTCGAGTATCAGACTTGCGAAAATTTTGATTGTTTCACAAACATTCCTTAACATCAAACTCCACATCTCGCGAACGGATTGACGAACTCGAGAAATTCCTGTTGCATCTGAAAGTAGAAACTCGCCCGATTACAACGGTATGTGTATTTTTCCCGTAGGCAATTGTAGTTATTGGTTTCGAGTATCAGACTTGCGAAAATTTTGATGGTTTCTCAACCATTCCTTAATTTCAAACCCCCATTTCTCGCGAACGGATTGACGATCACGAGAAATTCCTGTTGTATCTGAAAGTAGAAACTCGCCCGATTACAATGGTGCGTGTACTTTTCCCCTAGGCCATTCCAGTTATTCGTTTCTAGCATCAGAATTGCGAAAATTTTGATGGTTTCTCAACCATTCCTTAACTTCAAACTCCCATTTCTCGCGAACGGATTGACGAACTCGAGAAATTCCTGTTGCATGTGGAAGTAGAAATTCGCCAGATTACAATGGTGTGTGTACTTTTCCCCTAGGCCATTCCAGTTATTGGTTTCGAGTATCAGACCACCGAAAACTTTGATGGTTTCTCAACCATTCCTTACCTTCAAACTCCCATATCTCGCGAACGGATTGACGAACTCGAGAAATTCCTGTTGCATCTGAAAGCAGAAACTCGTCCGATTACAATGGTATGTGTACTTTTCCCCTAGGCCATTCCAGTTATTGGTTTCGAGTATCAGACCAGCGAAAATTTTGATAGTTTCTCAACCATTCCTTAACTTCAAACCCCCAAATCTCGCGAACGGATTGACGAACTCGAGAAATTCCTGCTGCATCTGAAAGTAGAAGCTCGCCCGATTACAACGGTATGTGTATTTTTGCCCTAGGCATTAGTAGTTATTGGTTACGAGTATCAGACTTACTAAAATTTTGATAGATTCTCAACCATTCCTTAACTTCAAACTCCCATATCTCGCGAACGGATTGACGAACTCGAGAAATTCCTGTTGCATCTGAAAGCAGAATCTCGATCAATTACAACGGTATGTGTATGTTTGCCCTAGGCAATAGTAGTTATTGGTTTCGAGTATCAGACTTGCGAAAATTTTGATTGTTTCTCAACCATTCCCTAACTTCAAACTCCCATATCTCGCGAACGGATTGACGAACTAGAGAAATTCCAGTTGCATCTGAAAGCAGAAACTCGTCCGATTACAATGGTATGTGTACTATTCCCCTAGGCCATTCCAGTTATTGGTTTCGATTATCAGACCAGCGAAAATTTTGATAGTTTCTCAACCATTCCTTAACTTCAAGCCCCCAAATCTCGCGAACGGATTGACGAACTCGAGAAATTCCTGCTGCATCTGAAAGTAGAAGCTCGCCCGTTCACAACGGTATGTGTATTTTTGCCCTAGGCAATAGTAGTTATTGGTTTCGAGTATCAGACTTGCAAAAATTTTGATGATTTCTCAACCATTCCTGAACTTCAAACTCCCATATCACGCGAACGGATTGACGAACTCGAGAAATTCCAGCTGCATCTGAAAGCAGTAACTCGCCCAATTACAATGGTATGTGTATTTTTGCCCTAGGCCATAGTAGTTATTGGTTTCGAGTATCAGACTTGCGAAAATTTTGATAGATTCTCAACCATTCCTTAACTTCAAACTCCCATATCTCGCGAACGGATCGACGAACTCGAGAAATTCCTGTTGCATCTGAAAGCAGAATCTCGATCGATTACAACGGTATGTGTGTGTTCGCCCTAGGCAATAGTAGTTATTGGTTTCGAGTATCAGAATTTCGAAAATTTTGATTGTTTCTCAACCATTCCTTAAATTCAAACTCCCATATCTCGCGAACGGATTGGCAAACTAGAGAAATTCCAGTTGCATCTGAAAGTAGAAACTCGCCCGATTACAATGGTATGTGTACTTTTCCCCTAGGCCATTCCAGTAATTCGTTTCGAGTATGAGACTTGCGAAAATTGTGATGGTTTCTCAACCATTCCTTAACTTCAAACTCCCATATCTCGCGAACGGATTGACGAACTCGAGAAATTCCTGTTGCACCTGAAAGTAGAAACTCGCCAGATTACAAAGAAATGTGTGTTTTCACCCTAGGCCATTCCGGTTATTGGTTTCGAGTATCAGATTTGCGAAAATTTTGATGGTTTCTCAACCATTCCTTAACTTCAAACTCCCATATCTCGCCAACGGATTGACGAACTCGAAAAATTCCTGTTGCATTTAAAGTAGAAACTCGCGCGATTACAATAGTATGCGTACTTTTCCCCTAGGCCATTCCAGTTATTGGTTTCGAGTATCAGATTTGCGAAAATTTTGATAGTTTCTCAACCATTCCTTAACTTCAAACTCACATTTCTCGCGAACGGATTGACGAACTCGAGAAATTCCTGTTGCATGTGGAAGTAGAAACTCGCCCGATTACAATGGTGTGTGTACTTTTCCCCTAGGTCATTCCAGTTATTCGTTTCTAGCATCAGAATTGCGAAAATTTTGATGTTTTCTCAACCATTCCTTAACTTCACACTTCCATATCTCGCGAACGGATTGACGAACTCGAGAATTTCCTATTGCATCTGAAAGCAGAAACTCGCCCGATTACAACGGTATGTGTATTTTTCCCCTAGGCCATTGTAGTTATTGGTTTCGAGTATCAGACTTGCGAAAATTTTGATGGTTTCTCAACCATTCCTTAACTTCAAACTTCCATATCTCGGGAACGGATTGACGAACTCGAGAATTTCCTATTGCATCTGAAAGAAGAAACTCGCCCGATTACAACGGTATGTGTATTTTTGCCCTAGGCCATACTGGTTATGGGTTTTGAGTATCAGACTTGCGAAAATTGTTATGGTTTCTCAACCATTCCTTAACTTCAAACTCCCATATCTCGCGAACGGATTGACGAACTCGAGAAATTCCTGTCCCATCTGAATGTAGTAACCCGCCCGGTTACAACGGTATGTGTATTTTTCCCCTAGGCCATTGTAGTTATTGGTTTCGAGTATCAGACTTTTGAAAATTTTGATGGTTTCTCAACCATTCCTTAACTTCAAACTCCCATTTCTCGCGAACGGATTGACGAACTCGAGAAATTCCTATTGCATCTGAAAGTAGAAACTCGCCCGATTACAATGGTATGTGTACTTTTCCCCTAGGCCATTCCAGTTATTCGTTTCTAGCATCAGAATTGCGAAAATTTTGATGGTTTCTCAACCATTCCTTAACTTCAAACTCATATTTCTCGCGAACGGATTGACGAACTCGAGAATGTCCTATTGCATCTGAAAGCAGAAACTCGCCCGATTACAACGGTATGTGTATTTTTCCCCTAGGCCATAGTGGTTATGTGTTTTGAGTACCAGACTTGCAAAAATTGTGATGGTTTCTCAACCATTCCTTAACTTCAAACTTCAATATCTCGCGAACGGATTGACGAACTCTAGAATTTCCTATTGCATCTGAAAGCAGAAACTCGCCCGATTTCAACGGTATGCGTATTTTTGCCTTAGGCCATAGTGGTTATGGGTTCTGAGTATCAGACTTGCGAAAATTGTGATGGTTTCTCAACCATTCCTTAACTTCAAACTCCCATATCTCGCGAACGGATTGACGAACTCGAGAAATTCCTGTTGCTTCTGAAAGTAGAAACTCGCCCGATTACAATGGTATGTGTACTTTTCCCCTAGGCCATTCCAGTTATTCGTTTCGAGTATCAGACTTGCGAAAATTGTGATGGTTTCTCAACCATTCCTTAACTTCAAACTCCCATATCTCGCGAACGGATTGACGAACTCGAGAAATTCGAGTTGCACATGAAAGTAGAAACTCGCCCGATTACAATGGTGTGTGTACTTTTCCCCTACGCCATTCCAGTTATTGGTTTCGAGTATCAGACTTGCGAAAATTTTGATGGTTTCTCAACCATTCCTTAACTTCAAACTCATATTTCTCGCGAACGGATTGACGAACTCGAGAATGTCCTATTGCATCTGAAAGCAGAAACTCGCCCGATTACAACGGAATGTGTATTTTTCCCCTAGGCCATAGTGGTTATGTGTTTTGAGTACCAGACTTGCGAAAATTGTGATGGTTTCTCAACCATTCCTTAACTTCAAACTTCAATATCTCGCGAACGGATTGACGAACTCTAGAATTTCCTATTGCATCTGAAAGCAGAAACTCGCCCGATTTCAACGGTATGCGTATTTTTGCCTTAGGCCATAGTGGTTATGGGTTCTGAGTATCAGACTTGCGAAAATTTTGATGGTTTCTCAACCATTCCTTAACTTCAAACCCCCATTTCTCGCGAACGGATTAACGAAATCGAAAAATTCCTGTTGTATCTGAAAGTAGAAACTCGCCCGATTAAAATGGTGCGTGTACTTTTCCCCTAGGCCATTCTAGTTATTCGTTTCTAGCATCAGAATTGCGAAAATTTTGATGGTTTCTCAACCATTCCTTAACTTCAAACTCGCATATCTCGCGAACGGATTGACGAACTCGAGAAATTCCTGTTGCATCTGAAAGTAGAAACTCACCCGATTACAACGGTATGTGTATTTTTCCCGTAGGCCATTGTAGTTATTGGTTTCGAGTATCAGACTTGCGAAAATTTTGATGGTTTCTCAACCATTCCTTAACTTCAAACCCCCATTTCTCGCGAACGGATTGACGAACTCGAGAAATTCCTGTTGTATCTGAAAGTAGAAACTCGCCCGATTACACTGGTGCGTGTACTTTTCCCGTAGGCCATTCTAGTTATTCGTTTCTAGCATCAGAATTGCGAAAATTTTGATGGTTTCTCAACCATTCCTTAACTTCAAACTCCCATATCTCGCGAACGGATTGACGAACTCGAGAAATTCCTGTTGCATCTGAAAGTAGAAACTCACCCGATTACAACGGTATGTGTATTTTTCCCGTAGGCCATTGTAGTTATTGGTTTCGAGTATCAGACGCGAAAATTTTGATGGTTTCTCAACCATTCCTTAACTTCAAACCCCCATTTCTCGCGAACGGATTGACGAACTCGAGAAATTCCTGTTGTATCTGAAAGTAGAAACCGGCCAGGTTACAACGGTATGTGTATTTTCCCCCTAGGCCATTGTAGTTATTGGTTTCGAGTATCAGACTTGCGAAAATTTTGATGGTTTCTCAACCATTCCTTAATTTCAAACTTCAATATCTCGCGAACGGATTGACGAACTCTAGAATTTCCTATTGCATCTGAGAGCAGAAACTCGCCCGATTTCAACGGTATGCGTATTTTTGCCTTAGGCCATAGTGGTTATGGGTTTTGAGTATCAGACTTGCGAAAATTGTGATGGTTTCTCAACCATTCCTTAAATTCAAACTCCCATATCTCGCGAACGGATTGGCGAACTCGAGAAATTCCTGTTGCATCTGAAAGTAGAAACTCGCCCGATTACAATGGTATGTGTACTTTTCCCCTAGGCCATTCCAGTAATTCGTTTCGAGTATGAGACTTGCTGAAAATTGTGATGGTTTCTCAACCATTCCTTAACTTCAAACTCCCATATCTCGCGAACGGATTGACGAACTCGAGAAATTCCTGTTGCACCTGAAAGTAGAAACTCGCCCGATTACAATGGTATGTGTACTTTTCCCCTAGACCATTCCAGTTGTTGGTTTTCGAGTATCAGACTTGCGAAAGTTTTGATGATTTCTCAACCATTCCTTAACTTCAAACTCGCATATCTCGCGAAAGGATTGACGTACTCGAGAAATTCCTGTTGCGCGTGAAAGTAGAATCCCGCCCGATTACAACGGTATGTGTATTTTTCCCCTAGGTCATTCCAGTTATTCGTTTCTAGCATCAGACTTGCGAAAATTTTGATGGTTTCTCAACCATTCCTTAACTTCAAACTCCCATTTCTCGCGAACGGATTGACGAACTCGAGAAATTCCTGTTGCATGTGGAAGTAGAAACTCGCCCGATTACAATGGTGTGTGTACTTTTACCCTAGGCCATTCCAGTTATTCGTTTCTAGCATCAGAATTGCGAAAATTTTGATGGTTTCTCAACTACTCCTTACCTTCAAACTCCCATATCTCGCGAACGGATTGACGAACTCGAGAAATTCCTATTGCATCTGAAAGCAGAAACTCGCCCGATTACAACCGTATGTGTATTTTTGCCCTAGGCCATAGTAGTTATTGAATTCGAGTATCAGACTTGCGAAAATTGTGATGGTTTCTGAACCATTCCTTAACTTCAAACTCCCATATCTCGCGAACGGATTGACGAACTCGAAAAATTCCTGTTGCATTTAAAGTAGAAACTCGCGCGATTACAATAGTATGCGTACTTTTCCCCTAGGCCATTCCAGTTATTGGTTTCGAGTATCAGATTTGCGAAAATTTTGATGGTTTCTCAACCATTCCTTAACTTCAAACTCACATGTCTCGCGAACGGATTGACGAACTCGAGAAATTCCTGTTGCATGTGGAAGTAGAAACTCGCCCGATTACAATGGTGTGTGTACTTTTCCCCTAGGTCATTCCAGTTATTCGTTTCTAGCATCAGAATTGCGAAAATTTTGATGTTTTCTCAACCATTCCTTAACTTCACACTTCCATATCTCGCGAACGGATGGACGAACTCGAGAATTTCCTATTGCATCTGAAAGCAGAAACTCGCCCGATTACAACGGTATGTGTATTTTTCCCCTAGGCCATTGTAGTTATTGGTTTCGAGTATCAGACTTGCGAAAATTTTGATGGTTTCTCAACCATTCCTTAACTTCAAACTTCCATATCTCGGGAACGGATTGACGAACTCGAGAATTTCCTATTGCATCTGAAAGAAGAAACTCGCCCGATTACAACGGTATGTGTATTTTTGCCCTAGGCCATACTGGTTATGGGTTTTGAGTATCAGACTTGCGAAAATTGTTATGGTTTCTCAACCATTCCTTAACTTCAAACTCCCATATCTCGCGAACGGATTGACGAACTCGAGAAATTCCTGTCCCATCTGAATGTAGAAACCCGCCCGGTTACAACGGTATGTGTATTTTTCCCCTAGGCCATTGTAGTTATTGGTTTCGAGTATCAGACTTGTGAAAATTTTGATGGTTTCTCAACCATTCCTTAACTTCAAACTCCCATTTCTCGCGAACGGATTGACGAACTCGAGAAATTCCTATTGCATCTGAAAGTAGAAACTCGCCCGATTACAATGGTATGTGTACTTTTCCCCTAGGCCATTCCAGTTATTCGTTTCTAGCATCAGAATTGCGAAAAGTTTGATGGTTTCTCAACCATTCCTTAACTTCAAACTCATATTTCTCGCGAACGGATTGACGAACTCGAGAATGTCCTATTGCATCTGAAAGCAGAAACTCGCCCGATTACAACGGTATGTGTATTTTTCCCCTAGGCCATAGTGGTTATGTGTTTTGAGTACCAGACTTGCGAAAATTGTGATGGTTTCTCAACCATTCCTTAACTTCAAACTTCAATATCTCGCGAACGGATTGACGAACTCTAGAATTTCCTATTGCATCTGAAAGCAGAAACTCGCCCGATTTCAACGGTATGCGTATTTTTGCCTTAGGCCATAGTGGTTATGGGTTCTGAGTATCAGACTTGCGAAAATTGTGATGGTTTCTCAACCATTCCTTAACTTCAAACTTCCATATCTCGCGAACGGATTGACGAACTCCAGAAATTCCTGTTGCTTCTGAAAGTAGAAACTCGCCCGATTACAATGGTATGTGTACTTTTCCCCTAGGCCATTCCAGTTATTCGTTTCGAGTATCAGACTTGCGAAAATTGTGATGGTTTCTCAACCATTCCTTAACTTCAAACTCCCATATCTCGCGAACGGATTGACGAACTCGAGAAATTCGAGTTGCACATGAAAGTAGAAACTCGCCCGATTACAATGGTGTGTGTACTTTTCCCCTACGCCATTCCAGTTATTGGTTTCGAGTATCAGACTTGCGAAAATTTTGATGGTTTCACAACCATTCCTTAATTTCAAACTCCCATATCTCGCGAACGGATTGACGAACTCGAGAAATTCCTGTTGCACCTGAAAGTAGCAACTCGCCCGATTACAATGGTATGTGTACTTTTCCCCTAGGCCATTCCAGTTATTCGTTTCTAGCATCAGAATTGCGAAAATTTTGATTGTTTCTCAACCATTCCTTAATTTCAAACTCCCATATCTCGCGAACGGATTGACGAACTCTAGAATTTCCTATTGCATCTGAAAGCAGAAACTCGCCCGATTACAAAGATATGTGTGTTTTCCCCCTAGGCCTTTGTGGTTATTGGTTTCGAGTATCAGACTTGCGAAAATTTTGATTGTTTCACAAACATTCCTTAACATCAAACTCCACATCTCGCGAACGGATTGACGAACTCGAGAAATTCCTGTTGCATCTGAAAGTAGAAACTCGCCCGATTACAACGGTATGTGTATTTTTCCCGTAGGCAATTGTAGTTATTGGTTTCGAGTATCAGACTTGCGAAAATTTTGATGGTTTCTCAACCATTCCTTAATTTCAAACCCCCATTTCTCGCGAACGGATTGACGATCACGAGAAATTCCTGTTGTATCTGAAAGTAGAAACTCGCCCGATTACAATGGTGCGTGTACTTTTCCCCTAGGCCATTCCAGTTATTCGTTTCTAGCATCAGAATTGCGAAAATTTTGATGGTTTCTCAACCATTCCTTAACTTCAAACTCCCATTTCTCGCGAACGGATTGACGAACTCGAGAAATTCCTGCTGCATCTGAAAGTAGAAGCTCGCCCGATTACAACGGTATGTGTATTTTTGCCCTAGGCATTAGTAGTTATTGGTTACGAGTATCAGACTTACTAAAATTTTGATAGATTCTCAACCATTCCTTAACTTCAAACTCCCATATCTCGCGAACGGATTGACGAACTCGAGAAATTCCTGTTGCATCTGAAAGCAGAATCTCGATCAATTACAACGGTATGTGTATGTTTGCCCTAGGCAATAGTAGTTATTGGTTTCGAGTATCAGACTTGCGAAAATTTTGATTGTTTCTCAACCATTCCCTAACTTCAAACTCCCATATCTCGCGAACGGATTGACGAACTAGAGAAATTCCAGTTGCATCTGAAAGCAGAAACTCGTCCGATTACAATGGTATGTGTACTATTCCCCTAGGCCATTCCAGTTATTGGTTTCGATTATCAGACCAGCGAAAATTTTGATAGTTTCTCAACCATTCCTTAACTTCAAGCCCCCAAATCTCGCGAACGGATTGACGAACTCGAGAAATTCCTGCTGCATCTGAAAGTAGAAGCTCGCCCGTTCACAACGGTATGTGTATTTTTGCCCTAGGCAATAGTAGTTATTGGTTTCGAGTATCAGACTTGCAAAAATTTTGATGGTTTCTCAACCATACCTTAACTTCAAACTCCCATATCTCGCGAACGGATTGACGAACTAGAGAAATTCCAGTTGCATCTGAAAGCAGAAACTCGTCCGATTACAATGGTATGTGTACTTTTCCCCTAGGCCATTCCAGTTATTGGTTTCGAGTATCAGACCAGCGAAAATTTTGATAGTTTCTCAACCATTCCTTAACTTCAAACCCCCAAATCTCGCGAACGGATTGACGAACTCGAGAAATTCCTGTTGCATCTGAAGGTAGAAGCTCGTCCGATTACAATGGTATGCGTACCTTTCCCCTAGGCCATTCCAGTTATTGGTTTCGAGTATCAGACCAGCGAAAATTTTGATAGTATCTCAACCATTCCTTAACTTCAAACCCCCATATCTCGCGAACGGATTGACGATCTCGTGAAATTCCTGTTGCATCTGAAGGTAGAAGCTCGCCCGATTACAACGGTATGTGTATTTTGGCCCTAGGCAATAGTAGTTATTGGTTTCGAGTATCAGACTTGCAAAAATTTTGATGATTTCTCAACCATTCCTGATCTTCAAACTCCCATATCTCGCGAACGGATTGACGAACTCGTGAAATTCCAGCTGCATCTGAAAGCAGTAACTCGCCCAATTACAATGGTATGTGTATTTTTGCCCTAGGCCATAGTAGTTATTGGTTTCGAGTATCAGACTTGCGAAAATTTTGATTGCTTCTCAACCATTCCTTAACTTCAAACTCCCATATCTCGCGAACGGATTGACGAACTCGAGAAATTCCTGTTGCATCTGAAAGTAGAAACTCGCCCGATTACAACGGTATGTGTATTTTTGCCCTAGGCATTAGTAGTTATTGGTTTCGAGTATCAGACTTACTAAAATTTTGATAGTTTCTCAACCATTCCATAACTTCAAACTCCCATATCTCGCGAACGGATTGACGAACTCGAGAAATTCCTTTTGCATCTGAAAGCAGAAGTTCGATCGATTACAACCGTATGTGTATTTTTGCCCTAGGCAATAGTAGTTATTGGTTTCCAGGATCAGACTTGCGAAAATTTTGATGGTTTCTCAACCATTCCTTAACTTCAAACTCCCATATCTCGCGAACGGATTGACGAACTCGAGAATTTCCTGCTGCATCTGAAAGCAGAAACTCGCCCAATTACAACGGTATGTGTATCTTTGCCCTAGGCCATAGCAGTTATTGGTTTCAGGTATCAGACTTGCGAAAATTTTGATGGCTTCTCAACCATTCCTTAACTTCAAACTCCCATATCTCGCGAACGGATTGACGAACTCGAGAAATTCCTGTTGCATCTGAAAGTAGAAACTCGCCCGATTACAACGGTATGTGTATTTTTGCCCTAGGCATTAGTAGTTATTGGTTTCGAGTATGAGACTTACTAAAATTTTGATAGATTCTCAACCATTCCTTAACTTCAAACTCCCATATCTCGCGAACGGATTGACGAACTCGAGAAATTCCTGTTGCATCTGAAAGCAGACTCTCGATCGATTACAACGGTATGTGTATTTTTGCCCTAGGTAATAGTAGTTATTGGTTTCGAGTATCAGATTTGCGAAAATTTTGATTGTTTCTCAACCATTCCCTAACTTCAAACTCCCATATCTCGCGAACGGATTGACGAACTCGAGAAATTCCTGCTGCATCTGAAAGTAGAAGCTCGCCCGATTACAACAGTATGTGTATTTTTGGCCTAGGCAATAGTAGTTATTTGTTTCGAGTATCAGACTTGCGAAAATTTTGATGATTTCTCAACCATTCCTAAACTACAAACTCCCATATCTCGCAAACGGATTGCCAAATCGAGAAATTCCAGTTGCATCTGAAAGCATAATCTCGCCCGATTACAATGGTATTTGTATTTTTGCCCTAGGCCATAGCAGTTATTGGTTTCGAGTATCAGACTTGCGAAAATTTTGATGGTTTCTCAACCATTCCTTAACGTCAAACTCCCATATCTTGCGAACAGATTGGCGAACTCGAGAAATTCCTGTTGCATCTGAAAGCAGAAACTCGCCCGATTACAATGGTATGTGTATTTTTGCCCTAGACCATAGTAGTTATTGGTTTCGAGTATCAGACTTGCGAAAATTTTGAAGGCTTCTCAACCATTCCTTAATTTCAAACTCCCATATCTCGCGAACGGATTGACGAACTCGAGAAATTCCAGTTGCATCTGAAAGCAGAAACCCGCCCGATTACAATGCTATGTGTATTTTTGCCCTAGACCATGGTAGTTATTGGTTTCGAGTATCAGACTTGCGAAAATTTTGATTGTTTCTCAACCATTCCCTAACTTCAAACTCCCATATCTCGCAAACGGATTACCAACTCGTGAAATTCCAGTTGCATGTGAAAGCATAATCTCGCCCGATTCCATTGGTATGTGTATTTTTGCCCTAGGCCGTAGCAGTTATTGTTTTCGAGTATCAGACTTGCGAAAATTTTGATGGTATCTCAACCATTCCTTAACTTCAAACTCCCATATCTCGCGAACGGATTGACGAACTCGAGAAATTCCAGTTGCATCTGAAAGCAGAAACCCGCCCGATTACAATGGTATGTGTATTTTTGCCCTAGACCATAGTAGTTATTGGTTTCGAGTATCAGACATGCGAAAATTTTGATTGTTTCTCAACCATTCCTTAACTTCAAACTCCCATATCTCGCGAACGGATTGACGAACTCGAGAAATTCCTGTTGCATCTGAAGTAGAAACTCGCCCGATTACAACGGTATGTGTATTTTTGCCCTAGGCAATAGTAGTTATTGGTTTCCAGTATCAGACTTGCGGAAATTTTGATGGTTTCTCAACCATTCCTTAACTTCAAACTCCCATATCTCGCGAACGGATTGACGAACTAGAGAAATTCCAGTTGCATCTGAAAGCAGAAACTCGCCCGATTGCAGTGGTATGTGTACTTTTCCCCAAGGCAATTCCAGTTATTGGTTTCGAGTATCAGACTTGCGAAAATTTTGATGATTTCTCAACCATTCCTTAACTTCAAACTCCCATATCTCGCGAACGGATTGACGAACTCGAGAAATTCCTGTTGCATCTGAAAGTAGAAACTCTCCCGATTACAACGGTATGTGTATTTTTGCCCTAGGCAATAGTAGTTACTGGTTTCGAGTATCAGACTTGCGAAAATTTTGATGGTTTCTCAACCATTCCTTAAATTCAAACTCCCATATCTCGCGAACGGATTGACGAACTAGAGAAATTCCAGTTGCATCTGAAAGCAGAAATTCGCCCGATTACAGTGGTATGTGAACTTTTCCCCTAGGCCATTCCGGTTATTGGTTTCGAGTATCAGACCTGCGAAAATTTTGATGGTTTCTCAACCATTCCTTAACTTCAAACTCCCATATCTCGCGAACGGATTGACGAACTCGAGAATTTCCTGTTCCATCTGAGAGTAGAAACTCGCCCGATTACAACGGTATGTGTATTTTTGCCCTAGGCATTAGTAGTTATTGGTTTCGAGTATCAGACTTACTAAAATTTTGATAGTTTCTCAACCATTCCTTAACTTCAAACTCCCATATCTCGCGAACGGATTGACGAACTCGAGAAATTCCTTTTGCATCTGAAAGCAGAAGCTCGATCGATTACAAACGTATGTGTATTTTTGCCCTAGGCAATAGTAGTTATTGGTTTCCAGTATCAGACTTGCGCAAGTTTTTATGGTTTCTCAACCATTCCTTAACTTCAAACTCCCATATCTCGCGAACGGATTGACGAACTCGAGAAATTCCTGTTGCATCTGAAAGCAGAAACTCGCCCGATTACAATGGTGTGTGTATTTTTGCCCTGGGCAATTGTAGTTATTGGTTTGGAGTATCAGACTTGCGAAAATTCTGATGGTTTCTCAACCATTCCTTAACTTCAAACTCCCATATCTCGCGAACGGATTGACGAACTCGAGAAATTCCTGTTGCATCTGAAAGCAGAATCTCGATCGATTACAACGGTATGTGTATTTTTGCCATAGGCAATAGTAGCTATTGGTTTCGTGTATCAGACTTGCGAAAATTTTTTTGATTTCTCAACCATTCCTTAACTTCAAACTCCCATATCTGGCGAACGGATTACCAACTCGAGAAATTCCAGTTGCATGTGAAAGCATAATCTCGCCCGATTCCATTGGTATAGTTATTTTTGCCCTAGGCCGTAGCAGTTACTGTTTTCGAGTATCAGATTTGCGAAAATTTTAATGGTATCTCAACCATTTCTTAACTTCAAACTCCCGTATCTCGCGAACGGATTGACGAACTCGAGAAATTCCTGTTGCGTCTGAAAGTAGAAACTCGCCCGATTACAATGGGGTGTGTACTTTTCCCCTAGGCCATTCCAGTTATTGGTTTCGAGTATCAGACTTGCGAAAATTTTGATGATTTCTCAACCATTCCTTAACTTCAAACTCCCATATCTCGCGAACGGATTGACGAACTCGAGAAATTCCTGTTGCTTCTGAAAGTAGAAACTCGCCCGACTACAACGGTATGTGTATTTTTGCCCTAGGCCATAGGAGTTATTGGTTTCGAGTATCAGACTTGCGAAAATTTTGATGGTTTCTCAACCATTCCTTAACTTCAAACTCCCATATCTCGCGAACGGATTGAAGAACTAGAGAAATTCCAGTTGCATCTGAAAGCAGAAATTCGCCCGATTACAGTGGTATGTGTACTTTTCCCCTTGGCCATTCCAGTTATTGGTTTCGAGTATCAGACTTGCGAAAATTTTGATGGTTTCTCAACCATTCCTTAACTTCAAACTCCCATATCTCGCGAACGGATTGAAGAACTAGAGAAATTCCAGTTGCATCTGAAAGCAGAAATTCGCCCGATTACAGTGGTATGTGTACTTTTCCCCTTGGCCATTCCAGTTATTGGTTTCGAGTATCAGACCAGCGAAAATTTTGATAGTTTCTCAACCATTCCTTAACTTCAAGCCCCCAAATCTCGCGAACGGATTGACGAACTCGAGAAATTCCTGCTGCATCTGAAAGTAGAAGCTCGCCCGATTACAACAGTATGTGTATTTTTGCCCTAGGCAATAGTAGTTATTTGTTTCGAGTATCAGACTTGCGAAAATTTTGATGGCTTCTCAACCATTCCTTAACTTCAAACTCCCATATCTCGCGAACGGATTGATGAACTAGAGAAATTCCTGCTGCATCTGAAAGCAGAAACTCGCCCAATTACAACGGTATGTGTATTTTTGCCCTAGGCCATAGCAGTTATTGGTTTCGAGTATCAGACTTGCGAAAATTTTGATGGCTTCTCAACCATTCCTTAAATTCAAACTCCCATATCTCGCGAACGGATTGACGAACTCGAGAAATTCCTGTTGCATCTGAAAGCAGAAACTCGCCCGATTACAACGGTATGTGTTTTTTTTTGGCCTAGGCCATAGTAGTTATTGGTTTCGAGTATCAGACTTGCGAAAATTTTGATGGTTTCTCAACCATTCCTTAACTTCAAACTCCCATATCTCGCGAACGGATTGACGAACTAGAGAAATTCCAGTTGCATCTGAAAGCAGAAATTCGCCCGATTACAGTGGTATGTGTACTTTTCCCCTTGGCCATTCCAGTTATTGGTTTCGAGTATCAGACCTGCGAAAATTTGGTGGTTTCTCAACCATTCCTTATCTTCAAACTCCCATATCTCGCAAACGGATTGACGAACTCGAGAAATTCCTGCTGCATCTGAAAGCAGAAACCCGCCCGATTACAACGGCATGTGTATTTTTGCCCTAGGCATTAGTAGTTATTGGTTTCGAGTATCAGACTTACTAAAATTTTGATAGATTCTCAACCATTCCTTAACTTCAAACTCCCATATTTCGCCAACGGATTGACGAACTCGAGAAATTCCTGTTGCATCTGAATGCAGACGCTCGATCGATTACAACGGTATGTGTATTTTTGCCCTAGGCAATAGTAGTTATTGGTTTCGAGTATCAGACTTGCGAAAATTTTGATGATTTCTCAACCATTCCTAAACTACAAACTCCCATATCTCGCAAACGTATTACCAAATCGAGAAATTCCAGTTGCATCTGAAAGCAGAAACTCGCCCGATTACAACGGTATGTGTATTTTTGCCCCAGACCGTAGTAGTTATTGGTTTCGAGTATCAGACTTGCGAAAATTTTGATGGTTTCTCAACCATTCCTTAACTTCAAACTCCCATATCTCGCGAACGGATTGACGAACTCGAGAAATTCCAGTTGCATCGGAAAGTAGAAACTCGCCCGACTACAACGGTATGTGTATTTTTGCCCTAGGCCATAGGAGTTATTGGTTTCGAGTATCAGACTTGCGATAATTTTGATGGTTTCTCAACCATTCCTTAACTTCAAACTCCCATATCTCGCGAACGGATTGAAGAACTAGAGAAATTCCAGTTGCATCTGAAAGCAGAAATTCGCCCGATTACAGTGGTATGTGTACTTTTCCCCTTGGCCATTCCAGTTATTGGTTTCGAGTATCAGACTTGCGAAAATTTTGATGGTTTCTCAACCATTCCTTAACTTCAAACTCCCATATCTCGCGAACGGATTGAAGAACTAGAGAAATTCCAGTTGCATCTGAAAGCAGAAATTCGCCCGATTACAGTGGTATGTGTACTTTTCCCCTTGGCCATTCCAGTTATTGGTTTCGAGTATCAGACCAGCGAAAATTTTGATAGTTTCTCAACCATTCCTTAACTTCAAACTCCCATATCTCGCGAACGGATTGATGAACTAGAGAAATTCCTGCTGCATCTGAAAGCAGAAACTCGCCCAATTACATCGGTATGTGTATTTTTGCCCTAGGCCATAGCAGTTATTGGTTTCGAGTATCAGACTTGCGAAAATTTTGATGGCTTCTCAACCATTCCTTAAATTCAAACTCCCATATCTCGCGAACGGATTGACGAACTCGAGAAATTCCTGTTGCATCTGAAAGCAGAAACTCGCCCGATTACAACGGTATGTGTTTTTTTTTGGCCTAGGCCATAGTAGCTATTGGTTTCGAGTATCAGACTTGCGAAAATTTTGATGGTTTCTCAACCATTCCATAACTTCAAACTCCCATATCTCGCGAACGGAATGACGAACTCGAGAAATTGCTGTTCCATCTGAAAACAGAAACTCGCCTGCTTACAACGGTATGTATATTTTTGCCCTAGGCAATAGTAGTTATTGGTTTCGAGTATCAGACTTACTAAAATTTCGATAGATTCTCAACCATTCCTTAACTTCAAACTCCCATATCTCGCGAACGGATTGACGAACTCGAGAAATTCCTGTTGCATCTGAAAGCAGACGCTCGATCGATTACAACGGTATGTGTATTTTTGCCCTAGGCAATAATAGTTATTGGTTTCGAGTATCAGACTTGCGAAAATTTTGATGGTTTCTCAACCATTCCTTAACTTCAAACTCCCATATCTCGCGAACGGATTGACGAACTAGAGAAATTCCAGTTGCATCTGAAAGCAGAAATTCGCCCGATTACAACGGCATGTGTATTTTTGCCCTAGGCATTAGTAGTTATTGGTTTCGACTATCAGACCTGCGAAAATTTTGATGGTTTCTCAACCATTCCTTAACTTCAAACTTCCATATCTCGCGAACGGATTGACGAACTCGAGAAATTCCTGCTGCATCTGAAAGCAGAAACTCGCCCGATTACAACGGTATGTGTATTTTTGCCCTAGGCATTAGTAGTTATTGGTTTCGAGTATCAGACTTACTAAAATTTTGATAGATTCTCAACCATTCCTTAACTTCAAACTCCGATATTTCGCCAACGGATTGACGAACTCGAGAAATTCCTGTTGCATCTGAATGCAGACGCTCGATCGATTACAACGGTATGTGTATTTTTGCCCTAGGCAAGAGTAGTTATTGGTTTCGAGTATCAGACTTACTAAAATTTCGATAGATTCTCAACCATTCCTTAACTTCAAACTCCCATATCTCGCGAACGGATTGACGAACTCGAGAAATTCCAGTTGCATCTGAAAGCAGAAACTCGCCCGATTACAACGGTATGTGTATTTTTGCCCCAGACCGTAGTAGTTATTGGTTTCGAGTATCAGACTTGCGAAAATTTTGATGGTTTCTCAACCATTCCTTAACTTCAAACTCCCATATCTCGCGAACGGATTGACGAACTAGAGAAATTCCAGTGGCATCTGAAAGCAGAAATTCGCCCGATTACAGTGGTATGTGTACTTTTCCCCTTGGCCATTCCAGTTATTGGTTTCGAGTATCAGACCTGCGAAAATTTTGATGGTTTCTCAACCATTCCTTAACTTCAAACTCCCATATCTCGCGAACGGATTGACGAACTCGAGAAATTCCTGTTGCATCTGAAAGTAGAAACTCTCCCGATTACAACGGTATGTGTATTTTTGCCCTAGGCAATAGTAGTTACTGGTTTCGAGTATCAGACTTGCGAAAATTTTGTGGTTTCTCAACCGTCTCTTAAATCCAAACTCCGATATTTCGCGAACGGATTGACGAATCCGAGAAATTTCGGTTGCATCTGAAAGCAGAAACTCGCCCGATTACAACGGTATTTGTTCTTTTGCCCTAGGCCATAGTAGTTATTGGTTTCGAGTATCAGACTTGCGAAAATTTTGATGGTTTCTCAACCATTCCTTAACTTCAAACTCCCATATCTCGCGAACGGAATGACGAATCCGAGAAATTCCTGTTGCATCTGAGAGTAGAAACTCGCCCGATTACAACGGTATGTGTATTTTTTCCCCTATGCCATTCGAGTTATTCTTTTCTAGCATCAGAATTGCGAAAATTTTGATGGTTTCTCAACCATTCCTTAAATTCATACTCCCATATCTCGCGAATGGATTGACGAACTCGAGAAGTTCCTCTTGGATCTGAAAGCAGAAACTCGCCCGATTACAACGGTATGTGTATTTTTGCCCTAGGCCATTGTACTTATTGGTTTCGAGTATCAGACTTGCGAAAATTTTGATGGTTTCTCAACCATTCCTTAACTTCAAACTGCCATATCTCGCGAACGGATTGACGAACTCGAGAAGTTCCTCTTGCATCTGAAAGCAGAAACTCTCCCGATTACAACGGTATGTGTATTTTTGCCCTAGGCCATTGTAGTTTTTGGTTTCGAGTATCAGACTCGCGCAAATTTTGATGGTTTCTCAACCATTCCTTAACTTCAAACTCCCATATCTCGCGAACGGATTGGCGAACTCGAGAAATTGCTGTTGCATCTGAAAACAGAAACTCGCCCGATTACAACGGTATGTGTATTTTTGCCATAGGCCATAGTAGTTATTGGTTTCGAGTATCAGACTTGCGCAAATTTTGATTGTTTCTCAACCATTCTTTAACGTTCAAACTCCCATATCTCGCGATCGGATTGACAAACTCGAGAAGTTCCTCTTGCGTCTGAAAGCAGAAACTCGCCCGATTACAACGGTATGTCTATTTTTGCCCTAGGCCATTCCAGTTATTCGTTTCTAGCACCAGAATTGCGAAAATTTTGATGGTTTCCCAACCTTCTCTTAAATCCAAACTCCGATATTTCGCGAACGGATTGACGAACTCGAGAAATTCCTCTTGCATCGGAAAGCAGAAACTCGCCCGATTACAACGGTATGTGTATTTCTGCCCTAGGCCATAGTAGTTATTGGTTTCGAGTATCAGACTTGCGAAAGTTTTGATGGTTTCTCAACAATTCCATAACTTCAAACTCCCATATCTCGCGAACGGATTGACGAACTCGAGAAATTGCTGTTGCATCTGAAAACAGAAACTCGCCCGATTACAACGGTATGTGTATTTTTGCAATAGGCCATAGTAGTTATTGGTTTCGAGTATCAGACTTGCGCAAATTTTGATGGTTTCTCAACCATTCCTTAACGTTCAAACTCCGGTATCTCGCGAACGGATTGACGAACTCGAGAAATTCCTGTTGCATCTGAAAGCAGAAACTCGCCCTATTACAAGGGTATATGTATTTTTGCCCTAGGCCATAGTAGTTATTGGTTTCGAGTATCAGACTTGCGAAAATTTTGAAGGTTTCTCAACCATTCCTCAACTTCAAACTCCCATATCTCGCGACCGGATTGACGAACTCGAGAAATTGCTGTTGCATCTGAAAACAGAAACTCGCCCGATTACAACGGTATGTGTATTTTTGCCATAGGCCATAGTAGTTATTGATTTCGAGTATCAGACTTGCGCAAATTTTGATGGTTTCTCAACCATTCCTTAACGTTCAAACTCCCATAACTCGCGAACGGATTGACGAACTCGAGAAATTCCTGTTGCATCTGAAAGCAGAAACTCGCCCGATTACATCGGTATATGTTCTTTTGCCCTAGGCCATAGTAGTTATTGGTTTCGAGTATCAGACTTGCGAAAATTTTGATTGTTTCTCAGCCATTCCTTAAATTCAAACTCCCATATCTCGCGAATGGATAGACGAACTCGAGAAGTACCTCTTGCGTCTGAAAGCAGAAACACGCCCGATTAACACGGTATGTGTATTTTTGTTCTAGTCCATTGTAGTTATTGGTTTCGAGTATCAGACTTGCGAAAATTTTGATGGTTTCTCAACCATTCCTTAAATTCAAACTCCCATATCTCGCGAACGGATTGACGAACTCGAGAAATTCCTGTTGCATCTGAAAGCAGACTCTCGATCGATTACAACGGTATGTGTATTTTTGCCCTAGGCAATAGTAGTTATTGGTTTCGAGTATCAGACTTGCGAAAATTTTGTTTGTTTCTCAACCATTCCCTAACTTCAAACTCCCATATCTCGCGAACGGATTGACGAACTAGAGAAGTTCCAGTTGCATCTGAAAGCAGAAACTCGTCCGATTACAATGGTATGTGTACTTTTCCCCTAGGCCATTCCAGTTATTGGTTTCGAGTATCAGACCAGCGAAAATTTTGATAGTTTCTCAACCATTCCTTAACTTCAAGCCCCCAAATCTCGCGAACGGATTGACGAACTCGAGAAATTCCTGCTGCATCTGAAAGTAGAAGCTCGACCGATTACAACAGTATGTGTATTTTTGCCCTAGGCAATAGTAGTTATTGGTTTCGAGTATCAGACATGCGAAAATTTTGATGATTTCTCAACCATTCCTAAACTACAAACTCCCATATCTCGCAAACGGATTACCAAATCGAGAAATTCCAGTTGCATCTGAAAGCATAATCTCGCCCGATTACAATGGTATTTGTATTTTTGCCCTAGGCCATAGCAGTTATTGGTTTCGAGTATCAGACTTGCGAAAATTTTGATGGTTTCTCAACCATTCCTTAAATTCAAACTCCCATATCTCGCGAACGGATTGACGAACTCGAGAAATTCCTGTTGCATCTGAAAGCAGACTCTCGATCGATTACAACGGTATGTGTATTTTTGCCCTAGGCAATAGTAGTTATTGGTTTCGAGTATCAGACTTGCGAAAATTTTGTTTGTTTCTCAACCATTCCCTAACTTCAAACTCCCATATCTCGCGAACGGATTGACGAACTAGAGAAGTTCCAGTTGCATCTGAAAGCAGAAACTCGTCCGATTACAATGGTATGTGTACTTTTCCCCTAGGCCATTCCAGTTATTGGTTTCGAGTATCAGACATGCGAAAATTTTGATGGTTTCTCAACCATTCCTTAAATTCATACTCCCATATCTCGCGAGGGGATTGACGAACTCGAGAAGTTCCTCTTGGATCTGAAAGCAGAAACTCGCCCGATTACAACGGTATGTGTATTTTTGCCCTAGGCCATTGTACTTATTGGTTTCGAGTATCAGACTTGCGAAAATTTTGATGGTTTCTCAACCATTCCTTAACTTCAAACTGCCATATCTCGCGAACGGATTGACGAACTCGAGAAGTTCCTCTTGCATCTGAAAGGAGAAACTCTCCCGATTAAAACGGTATGTGTATTTTTGCCCTAGGCCATTGTAGTTTTTGTTTTCGAGTATCAGACTCGCGCAAATTTTGATGGTTTCTCAACCATTCCTTAACTTCAAACTCCCATATCTCGCGAACGGATTGGCGAACTCGAGAAATTGCTGTTGCATCTGAAAACAGAAACTCGCCCGATTACAACGGTATGTGTATTTTTGCCATAGGCCATAGTAGTTATTGGTTTCGAGTATCAGACTTGCGCAAATTTTGATTGTTTCTCAACCATTCTTTAACGTTCAAACTCCCATATCTCGCGATCGGATTGACAAACTCGAGAAGTTCCTCTTGCGTCTGAAAGCAGAAACTCGCCCGATTACAACGGTATGTCTATTTTTGCCCTAGGCCATTCCAGTTATTCGTTTCTAGCACCAGAATTGCGAAAATTTTGATGGTTTCCCAACCTTCTCTTAAATCCAAACTCCGATATTTCGCGAACGGATTGACGAACTCGAGAAGTTCCTGTTGCATCGGAAAGCAGAAACTGGCCCGATTACAACGGTATGTGTATTTCTGCCCTAGGCCATAGTAGTTATTGGTTTCGAGTATCAGACTTGCGAAAATTTTGATGGTTTCTCAACCATTCCATAACTTCAAACTCCCATATCTCGCGAACGGATTGACGAACTCGAGAAATTGCTGTTGCATCTGAAAACAGAAACTCGCCCGATTACAACGGTATGTGTATTTTTGCCATAGGCCGTAGTAGTTATTGGTTTCGAGTATCAGACTTGCGCAAATTTTGATGGTTTCTCAACCATTCCTTAACGTTCAAACTCCCATATCTCGCGAACGGATTACCAAATCGAGAAATTCCAGTTGCATCTGAAAGCATAATCTCGCCCGATTACAATGGTATTTGTATTTTTGCCCTAGGCCATAGCAGTTATTGGTTTCGAGTATCAGACTTGCGAAAATTATGATGGTTTCTCAACCATTCCTTAACTTCAAACTCCCATATCTCGCGAACGGATTGACGAACTAGAGAAATTCCAGTTGCATCTGAAAGCAGAAATTCGCCCGATTACAGTGGTATGTGTACTTTTCCCCTAGGCCATTCCAGTTATTGGTTTCGAGTATCAGACCTGCGAAAATTTTGATGGTTTCTCAACCATTCCTTAAATTCATACTCCCATATCTCGCGAGGGGATTGACGAACTCGAGAAGTTCCTCTTGGATCTGAAAGCAGAAACTCGCCCGATTACAACGGTATGTGTATTTTTGCCCTAGGCCATTGTACTTATTGGTTTCGAGTATCAGACTTGCGAAAATTTTGATGGTTTCTCAACCATTCCTTAACTTCAAACTGCCATATCTCGCGAACGGATTGACGAACTCGAGAAGTTCCTCTTGCATCTGAAAGGAGAAACTCTCCCGATTAAAACGGTATGTGTATTTTTGCCCTAGGCCATTGTAGTTTTTGTTTTCGAGTATCAGACTCGCGCAAATTTTGATGGTTTCTCAACCATTCCTTAACTTCAAACTCCCATATCTCGCGAACGGATTGGCGAACTCGAGAAATTGCTGTTGCATCTGAAAACAGAAACTCGCCCGATTACAACGGTATGTGTATTTTTGCCATAGGCCATAGTAGTTATTGGTTTCGAGTATCAGACTTGCGCAAATTTTGATTGTTTCTCAACCATTCTTTAACGTTCAAACTCCCATATCTCGCGATCGGATTGACAAACTCGAGAAGTTCCTCTTGCGTCTGAAAGCAGAAACTCGCCCGATTACAACGGTATGTCTATTTTTGCCCTAGGCCATTCCAGTTATTCGTTTCTAGCACAAGAATTGCGAAAATTTTGATGGTTTCCCAACCTTCTCTTAAATCCAAACTCCGATATTTCGCGAACGGATTGACGAACTCGAGAAGTTCCTGTTGCATCGGAAAGCAGAAACTGGCCCGATTACAACGGTATGTGTATTTCTGCCCTAGGCCATAGTAGTTATTGGTTTCGAGTATCAGACTTGCGAAAATTTTGATGGTTTCTCAACCATTCCATAACTTCAAACTCCCATATCTCGCGAACGGATTGACGAACTCGAGAAATTGCTGTTGCATCTGAAAACAGAAACTCGCCCGATTACAACGGTATGTGTATTTTTGCCATAGGCCGTAGTAGTTATTGGTTTCGAGTATCAGACTTGCGCAAATTTTGATGGTTTCTCAACCATTCCTTAACGTTCAAACTCCCATATTTCGCGAACGGATTGACGAACTCGAGAAATTCCTGTTGCATCTGAAAGCAGAAACTCGCCCTATTACAAGGGTATATGTATTTTTGCCCTAGGCCATAGTAGTTATTGGTTTCGAGTATCAGACTTGCGAAAATTTTGAAGGTTTCTCAACCATTCCTCAACTTCAAACTCCCGTATCTCGCGACCGGATTGACGAACTCGAGAAATTGCTGTTGCATCTGAAAACAGAAACTCGCCCGATTACAACGGTATGTGTATTTTTGCCATAGGCCATAGTAGTTATTGATTTCGAGTATCAGACTTGCGCAAATTTTGATGGTTTCTCAACCATTCCTTAACTTCAAACTCCCATATCTCGCGAACGGATTGGCGAACTCGAGAAATTGCTGTTGCATCTGAAAACAGAAACTCGCCCGATTACAACGGTATGTGTATTTTTTCCCCTATGCCATTCGAGTTATTCTTTTCTAGCATCAGAATTGCGAAAATTTTGATGGTTTCTCAACCATTCCTTAAATTCATACTCCCATATCTCGCGAATGGATTGACGAACTCGAGAAGTTCCTCTTGGATCTGAAAGCAGAAACTCGCCCGATTACAACGGTATGTGTATTTTTGCCCTAGGCCATTGTACTTATTGGTTTCGAGTATCAGACTTGCGAAAATTTTGATGGTTTCTCAACCATTCCTTAACTTCAAACTGCCATATCTCGCGAACGGATTGACGAACTCGAGAAGTTCCTCTTGCATCTGAAAGCAGAAACTCTCCCGATTACAACGGTATGTGTATTTTTGCCCTAGGCCATTGTAGTTTTTGGTTTCGAGTATCAGACTCGCGCAAATTTTGATGGTTTCTCAACCATTCCTTAACTTCAAACTCCCATATCTCGCGAACGGATTGGCGAACTCGAGAAATTGCTGTTGCATCTGAAAACAGAAACTCGCCCGATTACAACGGTATGTGTATTTTTGCCATAGGCCATAGTAGTTATTGGTTTCGAGTATCAGACTTGCGCAAATTTTGATTGTTTCTCAACCATTCTTTAACGTTCAAACTCCCATATCTCGCGATCGGATTGACAAACTCGAGAAGTTCCTCTTGCGTCTGAAAGCAGAAACTCGCCCGATTACAACGGTATGTCTATTTTTGCCCTAGGCCATTCCAGTTATTCGTTTCTAGCACCAGAATTGCGAAAATTTTGATGGTTTCCCAACCTTCTCTTAAATCCAAACTCCGATATTTCGCGAACGGATTGACGAACTCGAGAAATTCCTCTTGCATCGGAAAGCAGAAACTCGCCCGATTACAACGGTATGTGTATTTCTGCCCTAGGCCATAGTAGTTATTGGTTTCGAGTATCAGACTTGCGAAAGTTTTGATGGTTTCTCAACAATTCCATAACTTCAAACTCCCATATCTCGCGAACGGATTGACGAACTCGAGAAATTGCTGTTGCATCTGAAAACAGAAACTCGCCCGATTACAACGGTATGTGTATTTTTGCCATAGGCCATAGTAGTTATTGGTTTCGAGTATCAGACTTGCGCAAATTTTGATGGTTTCTCAACCATTCCTTAACGTTCAAACTCCGGTATCTCGCGAACGGATTGACGAACTCGAGAAATTCCTGTTGCATCTGAAAGCAGAAACTCGCCCTATTACAAGGGTATATGTATTTTTGCCCTAGGCCATAGTAGTTATTGGTTTCGAGTATCAGACTTGCGAAAATTTTGAAGGTTTCTCAACCATTCCTCAACTTCAAACTCCCATATCTCGCGACCGGATTGACGAACTCGAGAAATTGCTGTTGCATCTGAAAACAGAAACTCGCCCGATTACAACGGTATGTGTATTTTTGCCATAGGCCATAGTAGTTATTGATTTCGAGTATCAGACTTGCGCAAATTTTGATGGTTTCTCAACCATTCCTTAACGTTCAAACTCCCATAACTCGCGAACGGATTGACGAACTCGAGAAATTCCTGTTGCATCTGAAAGCAGAAACTCGCCCGATTACATCGGTATATGTTCTTTTGCCCTAGGCCATAGTAGTTATTGGTTTCGAGTATCAGACTTGCGAAAATTTTGATTGTTTCTCAGCCATTCCTTAAATTCAAACTCCCATATCTCGCGAATGGATAGACGAACTCGAGAAGTACCTCTTGCGTCTGAAAGCAGAAACACGCCCGATTAACACGGTATGTGTATTTTTGTTCTAGTCCATTGTAGTTATTGGTTTCGAGTATCAGACTTGCGAAAATTTTGATGGTTTCTCAACCATTCCTTAAATTCAAACTCCCATATCTCGCGAACGGATTGACGAACTCGAGAAATTCCTGTTGCATCTGAAAGCAGACTCTCGATCGATTACAACGGTATGTGTATTTTTGCCCTAGGCAATAGTAGTTATTGGTTTCGAGTATCAGACTTGCGAAAATTTTGTTTGTTTCTCAACCATTCCCTAACTTCAAACTCCCATATCTCGCGAACGGATTGACGAACTAGAGAAGTTCCAGTTGCATCTGAAAGCAGAAACTCGTCCGATTACAATGGTATGTGTACTTTTCCCCTAGGCCATTCCAGTTATTGGTTTCGAGTATCAGACCAGCGAAAATTTTGATAGTTTCTCAACCATTCCTTAACTTCAAGCCCCCAAATCTCGCGAACGGATTGACGAACTCGAGAAATTCCTGCTGCATCTGAAAGTAGAAGCTCGCCCGATTACAACAGTATGTGTATTTTTGCCCTAGGCAATAGTAGTTATTGGTTTCGAGTATCAGACATGCGAAAATTTTGATGATTTCTCAACCATTCCTAAACTACAAACTCCCATATCTCGCAAACGGATTACCAAATCGAGAAATTCCAGTTGCATCTGAAAGCATAATCTCGCCCGATTACAATGGTATTTGTATTTTTGCCCTAGGCCATAGCAGTTATTGGTTTCGAGTATCAGACTTGCGAAAATTTTGATGGTTTCTCAACCATTCCTTAAATTCAAACTCCCATATCTCGCGAACGGATTGACGAACTCGAGAAATTCCTGTTGCATCTGAAAGCAGACTCTCGATCGATTACAACGGTATGTGTATTTTTGCCCTAGGCAATAGTAGTTATTGGTTTCGAGTATCAGACTTGCGAAAATTTTGTTTGTTTCTCAACCATTCCCTAACTTCAAACTCCCATATCTCGCGAACGGATTGACGAACTAGAGAAGTTCCAGTTGCATCTGAAAGCAGAAACTCGTCCGATTACAATGGTATGTGTACTTTTCCCCTAGGCCATTCCAGTTATTGGTTTCGAGTATCAGACATGCGAAAATTTTGATGGTTTCTCAACCATTCCTTAAATTCATACTCCCATATCTCGCGAGGGGATTGACGAACTCGAGAAGTTCCTCTTGGATCTGAAAGCAGAAACTCGCCCGATTACAACGGTATGTGTATTTTTGCCCTAGGCCATTGTACTTATTGGTTTCGAGTATCAGACTTGCGAAAATTTTGATGGTTTCTCAACCATTCCTTAACTTCAAACTGCCATATCTCGCGAACGGATTGACGAACTCGAGAAGTTCCTCTTGCATCTGAAAGGAGAAACTCTCCCGATTAAAACGGTATGTGTATTTTTGCCCTAGGCCATTGTAGTTTTTGTTTTCGAGTATCAGACTCGCGCAAATTTTGATGGTTTCTCAACCATTCCTTAACTTCAAACTCCCATATCTCGCGAACGGATTGGCGAACTCGAGAAATTGCTGTTGCATCTGAAAACAGAAACTCGCCCGATTACAACGGTATGTGTATTTTTGCCATAGGCCATAGTAGTTATTGGTTTCGAGTATCAGACTTGCGCAAATTTTGATTGTTTCTCAACCATTCTTTAACGTTCAAACTCCCATATCTCGCGATCGGATTGACAAACTCGAGAAGTTCCTCTTGCGTCTGAAAGCAGAAACTCGCCCGATTACAACGGTATGTCTATTTTTGCCCTAGGCCATTCCAGTTATTCGTTTCTAGCACCAGAATTGCGAAAATTTTGATGGTTTCCCAACCTTCTCTTAAATCCAAACTCCGATATTTCGCGAACGGATTGACGAACTCGAGAAGTTCCTGTTGCATCGGAAAGCAGAAACTGGCCCGATTACAACGGTATGTGTATTTCTGCCCTAGGCCATAGTAGTTATTGGTTTCGAGTATCAGACTTGCGAAAATTTTGATGGTTTCTCAACCATTCCATAACTTCAAACTCCCATATCTCGCGAACGGATTGACGAACTCGAGAAATTGCTGTTGCATCTGAAAACAGAAACTCGCCCGATTACAACGGTATGTGTATTTTTGCCATAGGCCGTAGTAGTTATTGGTTTCGAGTATCAGACTTGCGCAAATTTTGATGGTTTCTCAACCATTCCTTAACGTTCAAACTCCCATATCTCGCGAACGGATTACCAAATCGAGAAATTCCAGTTGCATCTGAAAGCATAATCTCGCCCGATTACAATGGTATTTGTATTTTTGCCCTAGGCCATAGCAGTTATTGGTTTCGAGTATCAGACTTGCGAAAATTATGATGGTTTCTCAACCATTCCTTAACTTCAAACTCCCATATCTCGCGAACGGATTGACGAACTAGAGAAATTCCAGTTGCATCTGAAAGCAGAAATTCGCCCGATTACAGTGGTATGTGTACTTTTCCCCTAGGCCATTCCAGTTATTGGTTTCGAGTATCAGACCTGCGAAAATTTTGATGGTTTCTCAACCATTCCTTAAATTCATACTCCCATATCTCGCGAGGGGATTGACGAACTCGAGAAGTTCCTCTTGGATCTGAAAGCAGAAACTCGCCCGATTACAACGGTATGTGTATTTTTGCCCTAGGCCATTGTACTTATTGGTTTCGAGTATCAGACTTGCGAAAATTTTGATGGTTTCTCAACCATTCCTTAACTTCAAACTGCCATATCTCGCGAACGGATTGACGAACTCGAGAAGTTCCTCTTGCATCTGAAAGGAGAAACTCTCCCGATTAAAACGGTATGTGTATTTTTGCCCTAGGCCATTGTAGTTTTTGTTTTCGAGTATCAGACTCGCGCAAATTTTGATGGTTTCTCAACCATTCCTTAACTTCAAACTCCCATATCTCGCGAACGGATTGGCGAACTCGAGAAATTGCTGTTGCATCTGAAAACAGAAACTCGCCCGATTACAACGGTATGTGTATTTTTGCCATAGGCCATAGTAGTTATTGGTTTCGAGTATCAGACTTGCGCAAATTTTGATTGTTTCTCAACCATTCTTTAACGTTCAAACTCCCATATCTCGCGATCGGATTGACAAACTCGAGAAGTTCCTCTTGCGTCTGAAAGCAGAAACTCGCCCGATTACAACGGTATGTCTATTTTTGCCCTAGGCCATTCCAGTTATTCGTTTCTAGCACAAGAATTGCGAAAATTTTGATGGTTTCCCAACCTTCTCTTAAATCCAAACTCCGATATTTCGCGAACGGATTGACGAACTCGAGAAGTTCCTGTTGCATCGGAAAGCAGAAACTGGCCCGATTACAACGGTATGTGTATTTCTGCCCTAGGCCATAGTAGTTATTGGTTTCGAGTATCAGACTTGCGAAAATTTTGATGGTTTCTCAACCATTCCATAACTTCAAACTCCCATATCTCGCGAACGGATTGACGAACTCGAGAAATTGCTGTTGCATCTGAAAACAGAAACTCGCCCGATTACAACGGTATGTGTATTTTTGCCATAGGCCGTAGTAGTTATTGGTTTCGAGTATCAGACTTGCGCAAATTTTGATGGTTTCTCAACCATTCCTTAACGTTCAAACTCCCATATTTCGCGAACGGATTGACGAACTCGAGAAATTCCTGTTGCATCTGAAAGCAGAAACTCGCCCTATTACAAGGGTATATGTATTTTTGCCCTAGGCCATAGTAGTTATTGGTTTCGAGTATCAGACTTGCGAAAATTTTGAAGGTTTCTCAACCATTCCTCAACTTCAAACTCCCGTATCTCGCGACCGGATTGACGAACTCGAGAAATTGCTGTTGCATCTGAAAACAGAAACTCGCCCGATTACAACGGTATGTGTATTTTTGCCATAGGCCATAGTAGTTATTGATTTCGAGTATCAGACTTGCGCAAATTTTGATGGTTTCTCAACCATTCCTTAACTTCAAACTCCCATATCTCGCGAACGGATTGGCGAACTCGAGAAATTGCTGTTGCATCTGAAAACAGAAACTCGCCCGATTACAACGGTATGTGTATTTTTGCCATAGGCCATAGTAGTTATTGATTTCGAGTATCAGACTTGCGCAAATTTTGATTGTTTCTCAACCATTCTTTAACGTTCAAACTCCCATATCTCGCGATCGGATTGACAAACTCGAGAAGTTCCTCTTGCGTCTGAAAGCAGAATCTCGCCCGATTACAAGGGTATGTCTATTTTTGCCCTAGGCCATTCCAGTTATTCGTTTCTAGCACCAGAATTGCGAAAATTTTGATGGTTTCCCAACCTTCTCTTAAATCCAAACTCCGATATTTCGCGAACGGATTGACGAACTCGAGAAATTCCTGTTTCATCGGAAAGCAGAAACTGGCCCGATTACAACGGTATGTGTATTTCTGCCCTAGGCCATAGTAGTTATTGGTTTCGAGTATCAGACTTGCGAAAATTTTGATGGTTTCTCAACCATTCCATAACTTCAAACTCCCATATCTCGCGAACGGATTGACGAACTCGAGAAATTGCTGTTGCATCTGAAAACAGAAACTCGCCCGATTACAACGGTATGTGTATTTTTGCCATAGGCCATAGTAGTTATTGGTTTCGAGTATCAGACTTGCGCAAATTTTGATGGTTTCTCAACCATTCCTTAACGTTCAAACTCCCATATCTCGCGAACGGATTGACGAACTCGAGAAATTCCTGTTGCATCTGAAAGCAGAAACTCGCCCTATTACAAGGGTATATGTATTTTTGCCCTAGGCCATAGTAGTTATTGGTTTCGAGTATCAGACTTGCGAAAATTTTGAAGGTTTCTCAACCATTCCTCAACTTCAAACTCCCATATCTCGCGACCGGATTGACGAACTCGAGAAATTGCTGTTGCATCTGAAAACAGAAACTCGCCCGATTACAATGGTATGTGTATTTTTGCCATAGGCCATAGTAGTTATTGATTTCGAGTATCAGACTTGCGCAAATTTTGATGGTTTCTCAACCATTCCTTAACGTTCAAACTCCCATATCTCGCGAACGGATTGGCGAACTTGAGAAATTGCTGTTGCATCTGAAAACAGAAACTCGCCCGATTACAACGGTATGTGTATTTTTGCCATAGGCCATAGTAGTTATTGGTTTCGAGTATCAGACTTGCGCAAATTTTGATGGTTTCTCAACCATTCCTTAACGTTCAAACTCCCATATCTCGCGAACGGATTGACGAAATCGAGAAATTCCTGTTGCATCTGAAAGCAGAAACTCGCCCTATTACAAAGGTATATGTATTTTTGCCCTAGGCCATAGTAGTTATTGGTTTCGAGTATCAGACTTGCGCAAATTTTGATGGTTTCTCAACCATTCCTTAACGTTCAAACTCCCATATCTCGCGAACGGATTGACGAACTCGAGAAATTCCTGTTGCATCTGAAAGCAGAAACTCGCCCTATTACAACGGTATATGTATTTTTGCCCTAGGCCATAGTAGTTATTGGTTTCGAGTATCAGACTTGCGCAAATTTTGATGGTTTCTCAGCCATTCCTTAAATTCAAACTCCCATATCTCGCGAATGGATTGACGAACTCGAGAAGTACCTCTTGCGTCTGAAAGCAGAAACACGCCCGATTAACACGGTATGTGTATTTTTGTTCTACGCCATTGTAGTTATTGGTTTCGAGTATCAGACTTGCGAAAATTTTGATGGTTTCTCAACCATTCCTTAACTTCAAACTCCCATATCTCGCAAACGGATTGACGAACTCGAGAAATTCCTGTTGCATCTGAAAACAGAAACTCGCCCGATTACAACGGTATGTGTATTTTTGCCATAGGCCATAGTAGTTATTGGTTTCGAGTATCAGACTTGCGCAAATTTTGATGGTTTCTCAACCATTCCTTAACGTTCAAACTCCCATATCTCGCGAACGGATTGACGAACTCGAGAAATTCCTGTTGCATCTGAAAGCAGAAACTCGCCCTATTACAAGGGTATATGTATTTTTGCCCTAGGCCATAGTAGTTATTGGTTTCGAGTATCAGACTTGCGAAAATTTTGAAGGTTTCTCAACCATTCCTCAACTTCAAACTCCCATATCTCGCGACCGGATTGACGAACTCGAGAAATTGCTGTTGCATCTGAAAACAGAAACTCGCCCGATTACAATGGTATGTGTATTTTTGCAATAGGCCATAGTAGTTATTGATTTCGAGTATCAGACTTGCGCAAATTTTGATGGTTTCTCAACCATTCCTTAACGTTCAAACTCCCATATCTCGCGAACGGATTGGCGAACTTGAGAAATTGCTGTTGCATCTGAAAACAGAAACTCGCCCGATTACAACGGTATGTGTATTTTTGCCATAGGCCATAGTAGTTATTGGTTTCGAGTATCAGACTTGCGCAAATTTTGATGGTTTCTCAACCATTCCTTAACGTTCAAACTCCCATATCTCGCGAACGGATTGACGAAATCGAGAAATTCCTGTTGCATCTGAAAGCAGAAACTCGCCCTATTACAAGGGTATATGTATTTTTGCCCTAGGCCATAGTAGTTATTGGTTTCGAGTATCAGACTTGCGCAAATTTTGATGGTTTCTCAACCATTCCTTAACGTTCAAACTCCCATATCTCGCGAACGGATTGACGAACTCGAGAAATTCCTGTTGCATCTGAAAGCAGAAACTCGCCCTATTACAACGGTATATGTATTTTTGCCCTAGGCCATAGTAGTTATTGGTTTCGAGTATCAGACTTGCGCAAATTTTGATGGTTTCTCAGCCATTCCTTAAATTCAAACTCCCATATCTCGCGAATGGATTGACGAACTCGAGAAGTACCTCTTGCGTCTGAAAGCAGAAACACGCCCGATTAACACGGTATGTGTATTTTTGTTCTACGCCATTGTAGTTATTGGTTTCGAGTATCAGACTTGCGAAAATTTTGATGGTTTCTCAACCATTCCTTAACTTCAAACTCCCATATCTCGCAAACGGATTGACGAACTCGAGAAATTCCTGTTGCATCTGAAAGCAGAAACTCGCCCGATTACAGCGGTATGTGTTTTTTTTTGGCCTAGGCCATAGTAGTTATTGGTTTCGAGTATCAGACTTGCGAAAATTTTGATGGTTTCTCAACCATTCCATAACTTCAAACTCCCATATCTCGCGAACGGATTGACGAACTCGAGAAATTGCTGTTGCATCTGAAAACAGAAACTCGCCCGATTACAACGGTATGTGTATTTTTGCCATAGGCCATAGTAGTTATTGGTTTCGAGTATCAGACTTGCGCAAATTTTGATGGTTTCTCAACCATTCCTTAACGTTCAAACTCCCATATCTCGCGAACGGATTGACGAACTCGAGAAATTCCTGTTGCATCTGAAAGCAGAAACTCGCCCGATTACAGTGGTATGTGTACTTTTCCCCTAGGCCATTCCAGTTATTGGTTTCGAGTATCAGACCTGCGAAAATTTTGATGGTTTCTCAACCATTCCTTAAATTCATACTCCCATATCTCGCGAGGGGATTGACGAACTCGAGAATTTCCTCTTGGATCTGAAAGCAGAAACTCGCCCGATTACAACGGTATGTGTATTTTTGCCCTAGGCCATTGTACTTATTGGTTTCGAGTATCAGACTTGCGAAAATTTTGATGGTTTCTCAACCATTCCTTAACTTCAAACTGCCATATCTCGCGAACGGATTGACGAACTCGAGAAGTTCCTCTTGCATCTGAAAGGAGAAACTCTCCCGATTAAAACGGTATTTGTATTTTTGCCCTAGGCCATTGTAGTTTTTGTTTTCGAGTATCAGACTCGCGCAAATTTTGATGGTTTCTCAACCATTCCTTAACTTCAAACTCCCATATCTCGCGAACGGATTGGCGAACTCGAGAAATTGCTGTTGCATCTGAAAACAGAAACTCGCCCGATTACAACGGTATGTGTATTTTTGCCATAGGCCATAGTAGTTATTGGTTTCGAGTATCAGACTTGCGCAAATTTTGATTGTTTCTCAACCATTCTTTAACGTTCAAACTCCCATATCTCGCGATCGGATTGACAAACTCGAGAAGTTCCTCTTGCGTCTGAAAGCAGAAACTCGCCCGATTACAACGGTATGTCTATTTTTGCCCTAGGCCATTCCAGTTATTCGTTTCTAGCATCAGAATTGCGAAAATTTTGATGGTTTCCCAACCTTCTCTTAAATCCAAACTCCGATATTTCGCGAACGGATTGACGAACTCGAGAAGTTCCTGTTGCATCGGAAAGCAGAAACTGGCCCGATTACAACGGTATGTGTATTTCTGCCCTAGGCCATAGTAGTTATTGGTTTCGAGTATCAGACTTGCGAAAATTTTGATGGTTTCTCAACCATTCCATAACTTCAAACTCCCATATCTCGCGAACGGATTGACGAACTCGAGAAATTGCTGTTGCATCTGAAAACAGAAACTCGCCCGATTACAACGGTATGTGTATTTTTGCCATAGGCCGTAGTAGTTATTGGTTTCGAGTATCAGACTTGCGCAAATTTTGATGGTTTCTCAACCATTCCTTAACGTTCAAACTCCCATATCTCGCGAACGGATTGACGAACTCGAGAAATTCCTGTTGCATCTGAAAGCAGAAACTCGCCCTATTACAAGGGTATATGTATTTTTGCCCTAGGCCATAGTAGTTATTGGTTTCGAGTATCAGACTTGCGAAAATTTTGAAGGTTTCTCAACCATTCCTCAACTTCAAACTCCCGTATCTCGCGACCGGATTGACGAACTCGAGAAATTGCTGTTGCATCTGAAAACAGAAACTCGCCCGATTACAACGGTATGTGTATTTTTGCCATAGGCCATAGTAGTTATTGATTTCGAGTATCAGACTTGCGCAAATTTTGATGGTTTCTCAACCATTCCTTAACTTCAAACTCCCATATCTCGCGAACGGATTGGCGAACTCGAGAAATTGCTGTTGCATCTGAAAACAGAAACTCGCCCGATTACAACGGTATGTGTATTTTTGCCATAGGCCATAGTAGTTATTGATTTCGAGTATCAGACTTGCGCAAATTTTGATTGTTTCTCAACCATTCTTTAACGTTCAAACTCCCATATCTCGCGATCGGATTGACAAACTCGAGAAGTTCCTCTTGCGTCTGAAAGCAGAATCTCGCCCGATTACAAGGGTATGTCTATTTTTGCCCTAGGCCATTCCAGTTATTCGTTTCTAGCACCAGAATTGCGAAAATTTTGATGGTTTCCCAACCTTCTCTTAAATCCAAACTCCGATATTTCGCGAACGGATTGACGAACTCGAGAAATTCCTGTTTCATCGGAAAGCAGAAACTGGCCCGATTACAACGGTATGTGTATTTCTGCCCTAGGCCATAGTAGTTATTGGTTTCGAGTATCAGACTTGCGAAAATTTTGATGGTTTCTCAACCATTCCATAACTTCAAACTCCCATATCTCGCGAACGGATTGACGAACTCGAGAAATTGCTGTTGCATCTGAAAACAGAAACTCGCCCGATTACAACGGTATGTGTATTTTTGCCATAGGCCATAGTAGTTATTGGTTTCGAGTATCAGACTTGCGCAAATTTTGATGGTTTCTCAACCATTCCTTAACGTTCAAACTCCCATATCTCGCGAACGGATTGACGAACTCGAGAAATTCCTGTTGCATCTGAAAGCAGAAACTCGCCCTATTACAAGGGTATATGTATTTTTGCCCTAGGCCATAGTAGTTATTGGTTTCGAGTATCAGACTTGCGCAAATTGTGATGGTTTCTCAACCATTCCTTAACGTTCAAACTCCCATATCTCGCGAACGGATTGACGAACTCGAGAAATTCCTGTTGCATCTGAAAGCAGAAACTCGCCCTATTACAAGGGTATATGTATTTTTGCCCTAGGCCATAGTAGTTATTGGTTTCGAGTATCAGACTTGCGCAAATTTTGATGGTTTCTCAACCATTCCTTAACGTTCAAACTCCCATATCTCGCGAACGGATTGACGAACTCGAGAAATTCCTGTTGCATCTGAAAGCAGAAACTCGCCCTATTACAACGGTATATGTATTTTTGCCCTAGGCCATAGTAGTTATTGGTTTCGAGTATCAGACTTGCGCAAATTTTGATGGTTTCTCAGCCATTCCTTAAATTCAAACTCCCATATCTCGCGAATGGATTGACGAACTCGAGAAGTACCTCTTGCGTCTGAAAGCAGAAACACGCCCGATTAACACGGTATGTGTATTTTTGTTCTACGCCATTGTAGTTATTGGTTTCGAGTATCAGACTTGCGAAAATTTTGATGGTTTCTCAACCATTCCTTAACTTCAAACTCCCATATCTCGCAAACGGATTGACGAACTCGAGAAATTCCTGTTGCATCTGAAAGCAGAAACTCGCCCGATTACAGCGGTATGTGTTTTTTTTTGGCCTAGGCCATAGTAGTTATTGGTTTCGAGTATCAGACTTGCGAAAATTTTGATGGTTTCTCAACCATTCCATAACTTCAAACTCCCATATCTCGCGAACGGATTGACGAACTCGAGAAATTGCTGTTGCATCTGAAAACAGAAACTCGCCCGATTACAACGGTATGTGTATTTTTGCCATAGGCCATAGTAGTTATTGGTTTCGAGTATCAGACTTGCGCAAATTTTGATGGTTTCTCAACCATTCCTTAACGTTCAAACTCCCATATCTCGCGAACGGATTGACGAACTCGAGAAATTCCTGTTGCATCTGAAAGCAGAAACTCGCCCTATTACAACGGTATATGTGTTTTTGCCCTAGGCCATAGTAGTTATTGGTTTCGAGTATCAGACTTGCGCAAATTTTGATGGTTTCTCAGGCATTCCTTAAATTCAAACTCCCATATCTCGCGAATGGATTGACGAACTCGAGAAGTACCTCTTGCGTCTGAAAGCAGAAACACGCCCGATTAACACGGTATGTGTATTTTTGTTCTACGCCATTGTAGTTATTGGTTTCGAGTATCAGACTTGCGAAAATTTTGATGGTTTCTCAACCATTCCTTAACTTCAAACTCCCATATCTCGCAAACGGATTGACGAACTCGAGAAATTCCTGTTGCATCTGAAAGCAGAAACTCGCCCGATTACAACGGTATGTGTTTTTTTTTGGCCTAGGCCATAGTAGTTATTGGTTTCGAGTATCAGACTTGCGAAAATTTTGATGGTTTCTCAACCATTCCATAACTTCAAACTCCCATATCTCGCGAACGGAATGACGAACTCGAGAAATTGCTGTTGCATCTGAAAACAGAAACTCGCCCGATTACAACGGTATGTGTATTTTTGCCCTAGGCAATAGTAGTTATTGGTTTCGAGTATCAGACTTACTAAAATTTCGATAGATTCTCAACCATTCCTTAACTTCAAACTCCCATATCTCGCGAACGGATTGACGAACTCGAGAAATTCCTGTTGCATCTGAAAGCAAACGCTCGATCGATTACAACGGTATGTGTATTTTTGCCCTAGGCTATAGTAGTTATTGGTTTCGAGTATCAGACTTGCAAACACTTTGATAATTTCTCAACCATTCCTTAACTTCAAACTCCCATATCTCGCGAACGGATTGACGAACTCGAGAAATTCCAGTTGCATCTGAAAGCAGAAACTCGCCCGATTACAATGGTATTTGTATTTTTGCCCCAGACCATAGTAGTTATTGGTTTCGAGTATCAGACTTGCGAAAATTTTGATGGTTTCTCAACCATTCCTTAACTTCAAACTCCCATATCTCGCGAACGGATTGACGAACTAGAGAAATTCCAGTTGCATCTGAAAGCAGAAATACGCCCGATTACAGTGGTATGTGTACTTTTCCCCTTGGCCATTCCAGTTATTGGTTTCGAGTATCAGACCTGCGAAAATTTTGATGGTTTCTCAACCATTCCTTATCTTCAAACTCCCATATCTCGCGAACGAATTGACGAACTCGAGAAATTCCTGCTGCATCTGAAAGCAGAAACTCGCCCGATTACAACGGTATGTGTATTTTTGCCCTAGGCATTAGTAGTTATTGGTTTCGAGTATCACACTGACTAAAATTTTGATAGATTCTCAACCATTCCTTAACTTCAAACTCCCATATCTCGCGAACGGATTGACGAACTCGAGAAATTGCTGTTGCATCTGAAAACAGAAACTCGCCCGATTACAACGGTATGTGTATTTTTGCCATAGGCCATAGTAGTTATTGGTTTCGAGTATCAGACTTGCGCAAATTTTGATTGTTTCTCAACCATTCTTTAACGTTCAAACTCCCATATCTCGCGATCGGATTGACAAACTCGAGAAGTTCCTCTTGCGTCTGAAAGCAGAAACTCGCCCGATTACAACGGTATGTCTATTTTTGCCCTAGGCCATTCCAGTTATTCGTTTCTAGCATCAGAATTGCGAAAATTTTGATGGTTTCCCAACCTTCTCTTAAATCCAAACTCCGATATTTCGCGAACGGATTGACGAACTCGAGAAGTTCCTGTTGCATCGGAAAGCAGAAACTGGCCCGATTACAACGGTATGTGTATTTCTGCCCTAGGCCATAGTAGTTATTGGTTTCGAGTATCAGACTTGCGAAAATTTTGATGGTTTCTCAACCATTCCATAACTTCAAACTCCCATATCTCGCGAACGGATTGACGAACTCGAGAAATTGCTGTTGCATCTGAAAACAGAAACTCGCCCGATTACAACGGTATGTGTATTTTTGCCATAGGCCGTAGTAGTTATTGGTTTCGAGTATCAGACTTGCGCAAATTTTGATGGTTTCTCAACCATTCCTTAACGTTCAAACTCCCATATCTCGCGAACGGATTGACGAACTCGAGAAATTCCTGTTGCATCTGAAAGCAGAAACTCGCCCTATTACAAGGGTATATGTATTTTTGCCCTAGGCCATAGTAGTTATTGGTTTCGAGTATCAGACTTGCGAAAATTTTGAAGGTTTCTCAACCATTCCTCAACTTCAAACTCCCGTATCTCGCGACCGGATTGACGAACTCGAGAAATTGCTGTTGCATCTGAAAACAGAAACTCGCCCGATTACAACGGTATGTGTATTTTTGCCATAGGCCATAGTAGTTATTGATTTCGAGTATCAGACTTGCGCAAATTTTGATGGTTTCTCAACCATTCCTTAACTTCAAACTCCCATATCTCGCGAACGGATTGGCGAACTCGAGAAATTGCTGTTGCATCTGAAAACAGAAACTCGCCCGATTACAACGGTATGTGTATTTTTGCCATAGGCCATAGTAGTTATTGATTTCGAGTATCAGACTTGCGCAAATTTTGATTGTTTCTCAACCATTCTTTAACGTTCAAACTCCCATATCTCGCGATCGGATTGACAAACTCGAGAAGTTCCTCTTGCGTCTGAAAGCAGAATCTCGCCCGATTACAAGGGTATGTCTATTTTTGCCCTAGGCCATTCCAGTTATTCGTTTCTAGCACCAGAATTGCGAAAATTTTGATGGTTTCCCAACCTTCTCTTAAATCCAAACTCCGATATTTCGCGAACGGATTGACGAACTCGAGAAATTCCTGTTTCATCGGAAAGCAGAAACTGGCCCGATTACAACGGTATGTGTATTTCTGCCCTAGGCCATAGTAGTTATTGGTTTCGAGTATCAGACTTGCGAAAATTTTGATGGTTTCTCAACCATTCCATAACTTCAAACTCCCATATCTCGCGAACGGATTGACGAACTCGAGAAATTGCTGTTGCATCTGAAAACAGAAACTCGCCCGATTACAACGGTATGTGTATTTTTGCCATAGGCCATAGTAGTTATTGGTTTCGAGTATCAGACTTGCGCAAATTTTGATGGTTTCTCAACCATTCCTTAACGTTCAAACTCCCATATCTCGCGAACGGATTAACGAACTCGAGAAATTCCTGTTGCATCTGAAAGCAGAAACTCGCCCTATTACAAGGGTATATGTATTTTTGCCCTAGGCCATAGTAGTTATTGGTTTCGAGTATCAGACTTGCGCAAATTTTGATGGTTTCTCAACCATTCCTTAACGTTCAAACTCCCATATCTCGCGAACGGATTGACGAACTCGAGAAATTCCTGTTGCATCTGAAAGCAGAAACTCGCCCTATTACAAGGGTATATGTATTTTTGCCCTAGGCCATAGTAGTTATTGGTTTCGAGTATCAGACTTGCGCAAATTTTGATGGTTTCTCAACCATTCCTTAACGTTCAAACTCCCATATCTCGCGAACGGATTGACGAACTCGAGAAATTCCTGTTGCATCTGAAAGCAGAAACTCGCCCTATTACAACGGTATATGTATTTTTGCCCTAGGCCATAGTAGTTATTGGTTTCGAGTATCAGACTTGCGCAAATTTTGATGGTTTCTCAGCCATTCCTTAAATTCAAACTCCCATATCTCGCGAATGGATTGACGAACTCGAGAAGTACCTCTTGCGTCTGAAAGCAGAAACACGCCCGATTAACACGGTATGTGTATTTTTGTTCTACGCCATTGTAGTTATTGGTTTCGAGTATCAGACTTGCGAAAATTTTGATGGTTTCTCAACCATTCCTTAACTTCAAACTCCCATATCTCGCAAACGGATTGACGAACTCGAGAAATTCCTGTTGCATCTGAAAGCAGAAACTCGCCCGATTACAGCGGTATGTGTTTTTTTTTGGCCTAGGCCATAGTAGTTATTGGTTTCGAGTATCAGACTTGCGAAAATTTTGATGGTTTCTCAACCATTCCATAACTTCAAACTCCCATATCTCGCGAACGGATTGACGAACTCGAGAAATTGCTGTTGCATCTGAAAACAGAAACTCGCCCGATTACAACGGTATGTGTATTTTTGCCATAGGCCATAGTAGTTATTGGTTTCGAGTATCAGACTTGCGCAAATTTTGATGGTTTCTCAACCATTCCTTAACGTTCAAACTCCCATATCTCGCGAACGGATTGACGAACTCGAGAAATTCCTGTTGCATCTGAAAGCAGAAACTCGCCCTATTACAACGGTATATGTGTTTTTGCCCTAGGCCATAGTAGTTATTGGTTTCGAGTATCAGACTTGCGCAAATTTTGATGGTTTCTCAGGCATTCCTTAAATTCAAACTCCCATATCTCGCGAATGGATTGACGAACTCGAGAAGTACCTCTTGCGTCTGAAAGCAGAAACACGCCCGATTAACACGGTATGTGTATTTTTGTTCTACGCCATTGTAGTTATTGGTTTCGAGTATCAGACTTGCGAAAATTTTGATGGTTTCTCAACCATTCCTTAACTTCAAACTCCCATATCTCGCAAACGGATTGACGAACTCGAGAAATTCCTGTTGCATCTGAAAGCAGAAACTCGCCCGATTACAACGGTATGTGTTTTTTTTTGGCCTAGGCCATAGTAGTTATTGGTTTCGAGTATCAGACTTGCGAAAATTTTGATGGTTTCTCAACCATTCCATAACTTCAAACTCCCATATCTCGCGAACGGAATGACGAACTCGAGAAATTGCTGTTGCATCTGAAAACAGAAACTCGCCCGATTACAACGGTATGTGTATTTTTGCCCTAGGCAATAGTAGTTATTGGTTTCGAGTATCAGACTTACTAAAATTTCGATAGATTCTCAACCATTCCTTAACTTCAAACTCCCATATCTCGCGAACGGATTGACGAACTCGAGAAATTCCTGTTGCATCTGAAAGCAAACGCTCGATCGATTACAACGGTATGTGTATTTTTGCCCTAGGCTATAGTAGTTATTGGTTTCGAGTATCAGACTTGCAAACACTTTGATAATTTCTCAACCATTCCTTAACTTCAAACTCCCATATCTCGCGAACGGATTGACGAACTCGAGAAATTCCAGTTGCATCTGAAAGCAGAAACTCGCCCGATTACAATGGTATTTGTATTTTTGCCCCAGACCATAGTAGTTATTGGTTTCGAGTATCAGACTTGCGAAAATTTTGATGGTTTCTCAACCATTCCTTAACTTCAAACTCCCATATCTCGCGAACGGATTGACGAACTAGAGAAATTCCAGTTGCATCTGAAAGCAGAAATACGCCCGATTACAGTGGTATGTGTACTTTTCCCCTTGGCCATTCCAGTTATTGGTTTCGAGTATCAGACCTGCGAAAATTTTGATGGTTTCTCAACCATTCCTTATCTTCAAACTCCCATATCTCGCGAACGAATTGACGAACTCGAGAAATTCCTGCTGCATCTGAAAGCAGAAACTCGCCCGATTACAACGGTATGTGTATTTTTGCCCTAGGCATTAGTAGTTATTGGTTTCGAGTATCACACTGACTAAAATTTTGATAGATTCTCAACCATTCCTTAACTTCAAACTCCCATATCTCGCGAACGGATTGACGAACTCGAGAAATTCCTGTTGCATCTGAAAGCAGACTCTCGATCGATTACAACGGTATGTGTATTTTTGCCCTAGGCAATAGTAGTTATTGGTTTCGAGTATCAGACTTGCGAAAATTTTGTTTGTTTCTCAACCATTCCCTAACTTCAAACTCCCATATCTCGCGAACGGATTGACGAACTAGAGAAGTTCCAGTTGCATCTGAAAGCAGAAACTCGTCCGATTACAATTTTATGTGTACTTTTCCCCTAGGCCATTCCAGTTATTGGTTTCGAGTATCAGACCAGCGAAAATTTTTATAGTTTCTCAACCATTCCTTAACTTCAAGCCCCCAAATCTCGCGAACGGATTGACGAACTCGAGAAATTCCTGCTGCATTTGAAAGTAGAAGCTCGCCCGATTACAAGAGTATGTGTATTTTTGCCCTAGGCAATAGTAGTTATTGGTTTCGGGTATCAGACTTGCGAAAATTTTGATGATTTCTCAACCATTCCTAAACTACAAACTCCCATATCTCGCAAACGGATTACCAAATCGAGAAATTCCAGTTGCATCTGAAAGCATAATCTCGCCCGATTACAATGGTATTTGTATTTTTGCCCTAGGCCATAGCAGTTATTGGTTTCGAGTATCAGACTTGCGAAAATTATGATGGTTTCTCAACCATTCCTTAACTTCAAACTCCCATATCTCGCGAACGGATTGACGAACTAGAGAAATTCCAGTTGCATCTGAAAGCAGAAATTCGCCCGATTACAGTGGTATGTGTACTTTTCCCCTAGGCCATTCCAGTTATTCGTTTCTAGCACCAGAATTGCGAAAATTTTGATGGTTTCTCAACCATCTCTTAAATCCAAACTCCGATATTTCGCGAACGGATTGACGAATCCGAGAAATTTCGGTTGCATCTGAAAGCAGAAACTCGCCCGATTACAACGGTATTTGTTCTTTTGCCATAGGCCATAGTAGTTATTGGTTTCGCGTATCAGACTTGCGAAAATTTTGATGGTTTCTCAACCATTCCTTAACTTCAAACTCCCATATCTCGCGAACGGAATGACGAATCCGAGAAATTCCCGTTGCATCTGAGAGTAGAAACTCGCCCGATTACAACGGTATGTGTATTTTTTCCCCTATGGCATTCGAGTTATTCTTTTCTAGCATCAGAATTGCGAAAATTTTGATGGTTTCTCAACCATTCCTTAAATTCATACTCCCATATCTCGCGAATGGATTGACGAACTCGAGAAGTTCCTCTTGGATCTGAAAGCAGAAACTCGCCCGATTACAACGGTATGTGTATTTTTGCCCTAGGCCATTGTACTTATTGGTTTCGAGTATCAGACTTGCGAAAATTTTGATGGTTTCTCAACCATTCCTTAACTTCAAACTGCCATATCTCGCGAACGGATTGACGAACTCGAGAAGTTCCTCTTGCATCTGAAAGCAGAAACTCTCCCGATTAAAACGGTATGTGTATTTTTGCCCTAGGCGATTGTAGTTTTTGGTTTCGAGTATCAGACTCGCGCAAATTTTGATGGTTTCTCAACCATTCCTTAACTTCAAACTCCCATATCTCGCGAACGGATTGGCGAACTCGAGAAATTGCTGTAGCATCTGAAAACAGAAACTCGCCCGATTACAACGGTATGTGTATTTTTGCCATAGGCCATAGTAGTTATTGGTTTCGAGTATCAGACTTGCGCAAATTTTGATTGTTTCTCAACCATTCTTTAACGTTCAAACTCCCATATCTCGCGATCGGATTGACAAACTCGAGAAGTTCCTCTTGCGTCCGAAAGCAGAAACTCGCCCGATTACAACGGTATGTCTATTTTTGCCCTAGGCCATTCCAGTTATTCGTTTCTAGCACCAGAATTGCGAAAATTTTGATGGTTTCCCAACCTTCTCTTAAATCCAAACTCCGATATTTCGCGAACGGATTGACGAACTCGAGAAATTCCTGTTGCATCGGAAAGCAGAAACTGGCCCGATTACAACGGTATGTGTATTTCTGCCCTAGGCCATAGTAGTTATTGGTTTCGAGTATCAGACTTGCGAAAATTTTGATGGTTTCTCAACCATTCCATAACTTGAAACTCCCATATCTCGCGAACGGATTAACGAACTCGAGAAATTGCTGTTGCATCTGAAAACAGAAACTCGCCCGATTACAACGGTATGTGTATTTTTGCCATAGGCCATAGTAGTTATTGGTTTCGAGTATCAGACTTGCGCAAATTTTGATGGTTTCTCAACCATTCCTTAAAGTTCAAACTCCCATATCTCGCGAACGGATTGACGAACTCGAGAAATTCCTGTTGCATCTGAAAGCAGAAACTCGCCCTATTACAAGGGTATATGTATTTCTGCCCTAGGCCATAGTAGTTATTGGTTTCGAGTATCAGTCTTGCGAAAATTTTGAAGGTTTCTCAACCATTCCTCAACTTCAAACTCCCATATCTCGCGACCGGATTGACGAACTCGAGAAATTGCTGTTGCATCTGAAAACAGAAACTCGCCCGATTACAACGGTATGTGTATTTTTGCCATAGGCCATAGTAGTTATTGATTTCGAGTATCAGACTTGCGCAAATTTTGATGGTTTCTCAACCATTCCTTAACGTTCAAACTCCTATATCTCGCGAACGGATTGACGAACTCGAGAAATTCCTGTTGCATCTGAAAGCAGAAACTCGCCCGATTACAACTGTATATGCTCTTTTGCCCTAGGCCATAGTAGTTATTGATTTCGAGTATCAGACTTGCGAAAATTTTGATTGTTTCTCAGCCATTCCTTAAATTCAAACTCCCATATCTCGCGAATGGATAGACGAACTCGAGAAGTACCTCTTGCGTCTGAAAGCAGAAACACGCACGATTAACACGGTATGTGTATTTTTGTTCTAGGCCATTGTAGTTATTGGTTTCGAGTATCAGACTTGCGAAAATTTTGATGGTTTCTCAACCATTCCTTAACTTCAAACTCCCATATCTCGCAAACGGATTGACGAACTCGAGAAATTCCTGTTGCATCTGAAAGCAGAAACTCGCCCGATTACAACGGTATGTGTATTTTTGCCATAGGCCATAGTAGTTATTGGTTTCGAGTATCAGACTTGCGCAAATTTTGATGGTTTCTCAACCATTCCTTAACGTTCAAACTCCCTTATCTCGCGAACGGATTGACGAACTCGAGAAATTCCTGTTGCATCTGAAAGCAGAATCTCGCCCTATTACAACGGTATATGTATTTTTGCCCTAGGCCATAGTAGTTATTGGTTTCGAGTATCAGACTTGCGAAAATTTTGATGGTTTCTCAACCATTCCTCAACTTCAAACTCCCATATCTCGCGACCGGATTGACGAACTCGAGAAATTGCTGTTGCATCTGAAAACAGAAACTTGCCCGATTACAACGGTATGCGTATTTTTGCCATAGGCCATAGTAGTTATTGATTTCGAGTATCAGACTTGCGCAAATTTTGATGGTTTCTCAACCATTCCTTAACGTTCAAACTCCCATATCTCGCGAACGGATTGACGAACTCGAGAAATTCCTGTTGCATCTGAAAGCAGAAACTCGCCCGATTACAACGGTATATGTTCTTTTGCCCTAGGCCATAGTAGTTATTGATTTCGAGTATCAGACTTGCGAAAATTTTGATTGTTTCTCAGCCATTCCTTAAATTCAAACTCCCATATCTCGCGAATGGATTGTCGAACTCGAGAAGTACCTCTTGCGTCTGAAAGCAGAAACACGCCCGATTAACACGGTATGTGTATTTTTGTTCTACGCCATTGTAGTTATTGGTTTCGAGTATCAGACTTGCGAAAATTTTGATGGTTTCTCAACCATTCCTTAACTTCAAACTCCCATATCTCGCAAACGGATTGACGAACTCGAGAAGTACCTCTTGCGTCTGAAAGCAGAAACACGCCCGATTAACACGGTATGTGTATTTTTGTTCTACGCCATTGTAGTTATTGGTTTCGAGTATCAGACTTGCGAAAATTTTGATGGTTTCTCAACCATTCCTTAACTTCAAACTCCCATATCTCGCAAACGGATTGACGAACTCGAGAAATTCCTGTTGCATCTGAAAGCAGAAACTCGCCCGATTACAACGGTATGTTTTTTTTTTGGCCTAGGCCATAGTAGTTATTGGTTTCGAGTATCAGACTTGCGAAAATTTTGATGGTTTCTCAACCATTCCATAACTTCAAACTCCCATATCTCGCGAACGGAATGACGAACTCGAGAAATTGCTGTCGCATCTGAAAACAGAAACTCGCCCGATTACAACGGTATGTGTATTTTTGCCCTAGGCAATAGTAGTTATTGGTTTCGAGTATCAGACTTACTAAAATTTCGATAGATTCTCAACCATTCCTTAACTTCAAACTCCCATATCTCGCGAACGGATTGACGAACTCGAGAAATTCCTGTTGCATCTGAAAGCAGACGCTCGATCGATTACAACGGTATGTGTATTTTTGCCCTAGGCAATAGTAGTTATTGGTTTCGAGTATCAGACTTGCAAACACTTTGATAATTTCTCAACCATTCCTTAACTTCAAACTCCCATATCTCGCGAACGGATTGACGAACTCGAGAAATTCCAGTGGCATCTGAAAGCAGAAACTCGCCCGATTACAATGGTATGTGTATTTTTGCCCCAGACCATAGTAGTTATTGGTTTCGAGTATCAGACTTGCGAAAATTTTGATGGTTTCTCAACCATTCCTTAACTTCAAACTCCCATATCTCGCGAACGGATTGACGAACTAGAGAAATTCCAGTTGCATATGAAAGCAGAAATTCGCCCGATTACAGTGGTATGTGTACTTTTCCCCTTGGCCATTCCAGTTATTGGTTTCGAGTATCAGACCTGCGAAAATTTTTATGGTTTCTCAACCATTCCTTATCTTCAAACTCCCATATCTCGCGAACGGATTGACGAACTCGAGAAATTCCTGCTGCATCTGAAAGCAGAAACTCGCCCGATTACAACGGTATGTGTTTTTTTTTGGCTAGGCCATAGTTGTTATTGGTTTCGAGTATCAGACTTGCGAAAATTTTGATGGTTTCTCCACCATTCCATAACTTGAAACTCCCATATCTCGCGAACGGATTGACGAACTCGAGAAATTGCTGTTGCATCTGAAAACAGAAACTCGCCCGATTACAACGGTATGTGTATTTTTGCCATAGGCCATAGTAGTTATTGGTTTCGAGTATCAGACTTGCGCAAATTTTGATTGTTTCTCAACCATTCTTTAACGTTCAAACTCCCATATCTCGCGATCGGATTGACAAACTCGAGAAGTTCCTCTTGCGTCTGAAAGCAGAAACTCGCCCGATTACAACGGTATGTCTATTTTTGGCCTAGGCCATTCCAGTTATTCGTTTCTAGCACCAGAATTGCGAAAATTTTGATGGTTTCCCAACCTTCTCTTAAATCCAAACTCCGATATTTCGCGAACGGATTGACGAACTCGAGAAACTCCTGTTGCATCGGAAAGCAGAAACTGGCCCGATTACAACGGTATGTGTATTTCTGCCCTAGGCCATAGTAGTTATTGGTTTCGAGTATCAGACTTGCGAAAATTTTGATGGTTTCTCAACCATTCCATAACTTGAAACTCCCATATCTCGCGAACGGATTGACGAACTCGAGAAATTGCTGTTGCATCAGAAAACAGAAACTCGCCCGATTACAACGGTATGTGTATTTTTGCCATAGGCCATAGTAGTTATTGGTTTCGAGTATCAGACTTGCGCAAATTTTGATGGTTTCTCAACCATTCCTTAACGTTCAAACTCCAATATCTCGCGAACGGATTGACGAACTCGAGAAATTCCTGTTGCATCTGAAAGCAGAAACTCGCCCTATTACAAGGGTATATGTATTTCTGCCCTAGGCCATAGTAGTTATTGGTTTCGAGTATCAGACTTGCGAAAATTTTGAAGGTTTCTCAACCATTCCTCAACTTCAAACTCCCATATCTCGCGACCGGATTGACGAACTCGAGAAATTGCTGTTGCATCTGAAAACAGAAACTCGCCCGATTACAACGGTATGTGTATTTTTGCCATAGGCCATAGTAGTTATTGATTTCGAGTATCAGACTTGCGCAAATTTTGATGGTTTCTCAACCATTCCTTAACGTTCAAACTCCCATATCTCGCGAACGGATTGACGAACTCGAGAAATACCTGTTGCATCTGAAAGCAGAAACTCGCCCGATTACAACTGTATATGTTCTTTTGCCCTAGGCCATAGTAGTTATTGATTTCGAGTATCAGACTTGCGAAAATTTTGATTGTTTCTCAGCCATTCCTTAAATTCAAACTCCCATATCTCGCGAATGGATAGACGAACTCGAGAAGTACCTCTTGCGTCTGAAAGCAGAAACACGCACGATTAACACGGTATGTGTATTTTTGTTCTAGGCCATTGTAGTTATTGGTTTCGAGTATCAGACTTGCGAAAATTTTGATGGTTTCTCAACCATTCCTTAACTTCAAACTCCCATATCTCGCAAACGGATAGACGAACTCGAGAAATTCCTGTTGCATCTGAAAGCAGAAACTCGCCCGATTACAACGGTATGTGTATTTTTGCCATAGGCCATAGTAGTTATTGGTTTCGAGTATCAGACTTGCGCAAATTTTGATGGTTTCTCAACCATTCCTTAACGTTCAAACTCCCATATCTCGCGAACGGATTGACGAACTCGAGAAATTCCTGTTCCATCTGAAAGCAGAAACTCGCCCTATTACAACGGTATATGTATTTTTGCCCTAGGCCATAGTAGTTATTGGTTTCGAGTATCAGACTTGCGAAAATTTTGATGGTTTCTCAACCATTCCTCAACTTCAAACTCCCATATCTCGCGACCGGATTGACGAACTCGAGAAATTGCTGTTGCATCTGAAAACAGAAACTTGCCCGATTACAACGGTATGCGTATTTTTGCCATAGGCCATAGTAGTTATTGATTTCGAGTATCAGACTTGCGCAAATTTTGATGGTTTCTCAACCATTCCTTAACGTTCAAACTCCCATATCTCGCGAACGGATTGACGAACTCGAGAAATTCCTGTTGCATCTGAAAGCAGAAACTCGCCCGATTACAACGGTATATGTTCTTTTGCCCTAGGCCATAGTAGTTATTGATTTCGAGTATCAGACTTGCGAAAATTTTGATTGTTTCTCAGCCATTCCTTAAATTCAAACTCCCATATCTCGCGAATGGATTGTCGAGCTCGAGAAGTACCTCTTGCGTCTGAAAGCAGAAACACGCCCGATTACAACGGTATGTGTATTTTTGCCCTAGGCAATAGTAGTTATTGGTTTCGAGTATCAGACTTACTAAAATTTCGATAGATTCTCAACCATTCCTTAACTTCAAACTCCCATATCTCGCGAACGGATTGACGAACTCGAGAAATTCCTGTTGCATCTGAAAGCAGACGCTCGATCGATTACAACGGTATGTGTATTTTTGCCCTAGGCAATAGTAGTTATTGGTTTCGAGTATCAGACTTGCAAACACGTTGATAATTTCTCAACCATTCCTTAACTTCAAACTCCCATATCTCGCGAACGGATTGACGAACTCGAGAAATTCCAGTGGCATCTGAAAGCAGAAACTCGCCCGATTACAATGGTATGTGTATTTTTGCCCCAGACCATAGTAGTTATTGGTTTCGAGTATCAGACTTGCGAAAATTTTGATGGTTTCTCAACCATTCCTTAACTTCAAACTCCCATATCTCGCGAACGGATTGACGAACTAGAGAAATTCCAGTTGCATATGAAAGCAGAAATTCGCCCGATTACAGTGGTATGTGTACTTTTCCCCTTGGCCATTCCAGTTATTGGTTTCGAGTATCAGACCTGCGAAAATTTTTATGGTTTCTCAACCATTCCTTATCTTCAAACTCCCATATCTCGCGAACGGATTGACGAACTCGAGAAATTCCTGCTGCATCTGAAAGCAGAAACTCGCCCGATTACAACGGTATGTGTATTTTTGCCCTAGGCATTAGTAGTTATTGGTTTCGAGTATCAGACTTACTAAAATTTTGATAGATTCTCAACCATTCCTTAACTTCAAACTCCCATATCTCGCGAACGGATTGACGAACTCGAGAAATTCCTGTTGCATCTGAAAGCAGACTCTCGATCGATTATAACGGTGTGTGTACTTTTCCCCTAGGCCATTCCAGTTATTGGTTTCGAGTATCAGACAAGCGAAAATTTTGATAGTTTCTCAACCATTCCTTAACTTCAAGCCCCCAAATCTCGGGAACGGATTGACGAACTCGAGAAATTCCTGCTGCATCTGAAAGTAGAAGCTCGCCCGATTACAACAGTATGTGTATTTTTGCCCTAGGCAATAGTAGTTATTGGTTTCGAGTATCAGACTTGCGAAAATTTTGATGATTTCTCAACCATTCCTAAACTACAAACTCCCATATCTCGCAAACGGATTACCAAATCGAGAAATTCCAGTTGCATCTGAAGCATAATCTCGCCCGATTACAATGGTATTTGTATTTTTGCCCTAGGCCATAGCAGTTATTGGTTTCGAGTATCAGACTTGCGAAAATTATGATGGTTTCTCAACCATTCCTTAACTTCAAACTCCCATATCTCGCGAACGGATTGACGAATCCGAGAAATTTCGGTTGCATCTGAAAGCAGAAACTCGCCCGATTACAACGGTATTTGTTCTTTTGCCCTAGGCCATAGTAGTTATTGGTTTCGAGTATCAGACTTGCGAAAATTTTGTTGGTTTCTCAACCATTCCTTAACTTCAAACTCCCATATCACGCGAACGGAATGACGAATCCGAGAAATTCCTGTTGCATCTGAGAGTAGAAACTCGCCCGATTACAACGGTATGTGTATTTTTTCCCCCTATGCCATTCGAGTTATTCTTTTCTAGCATCAGAATTGCGAAAATTTTGATGGTTTCTCAACCATTCCTTAAATTCATACTCCCATATCTCGCGAATGGATTGACGAACTCGAGAAGTTCCTCTTGGACCTGAAAGCAGAAACTCGCCCGATTACAACGGTATGTGTATTTTTGCCCTAGGCCATTGTACTTATTGGTTTCGAGTATCAGACTTGCGAAAATTTTGATGGTTTCTCAACCATTCCTTAACTTCAAACTGCCATATCTCGCGAACGGATTGACGAACTCGAGAAGTTCCTCTTTCATCTGAAAGCAGAAACTCTCCCGATTACAACGGTATGTGTATTTTTGCCCTAGGCCATTGTAGTTTTTGGTTTCGAGTATCAGACTCGCGCAAATTTTGATGGTTTCTCAACCATTCCTTAACTTCAAACTCCCATATCTCGCGAACGGATTGGCGAACTCGAGAAATTGCTGTTGCATCTGAAAACAGAAACTCGCCCGATTACAACGGTATGTGTATTTCTGCCATAGGCCATAGTAGTTATTGGTTTCGAGTATCCGACTTGCGCAAATTTTGATTGTTTCTCAACCAGTCTTTAACGTTCAAACTCCCATATCTCGCGATCGGATTGACAAACTCGAGAAGTTCCTCTTGCGTCTGAAAGCAGAAACTCGCCCGATTACAACGGTATGTCTATTTTTGCCCTAGGCCATTCCAGTTATTCGTTTCTAGCACCAGAATTGCGAAAATTTTGATGGTTTCCCAACCTTCTCTTAAATCCAAACTCCGATATTTCGCGAACGGATTGACGAACTCGAGAAATTCCTGTTGCATCGGAAAGCAGAAACTGGCCCGATTACAACGGTATGTGTATTTCTGCCCTAGGCCATAGTAGTTATTGGTTTCGAGTATCAGACTTGCGAAAATTTTGATGGTTTCTCAACCATTCCTTATCTTCAAACTCCCATATCTCGCGAACGGATTGACGAACTCGAGAAATTCCTGCTGCATCTGAAAGCAGAAACTCGCCCGATTACAACGGTATGTGTATTTTTGCCCTAGGCATTAGTAGTTATTGGTTTCGAGTATCAGACTTACTAAAATTTTGATAGATTCTCAACCATTCCTTAACTTCAAACTCCCATATCTCGCGAACGGATTGACGAACTCGAGAAATTCCTGTTGCATCTGAAAGCAGACTCTCGATCGATTACAACGGTGTGTGTATTTTTGCCCTAGGCAATAGTAGTTATTGGTTTCGAGTATCAGACTTGCGAAAATTTTGTTTGTTTCTCAACCATTCCCTAACTTCAAACTCCCATATCTCGCGAACGGATTGACGAACTAGAGAAGTTCCAGTTGCATCTGAAAGCAGAAACTCGTCCGATTACAATGGTATGTGTACTTTTCCCCTAGGCCATTCCAGTTATTGGTTTCGAGTATCAGACCAGCGAAAATTTTGATAGTTTCTCAACCATTCCTTAACTTCAAGCCCCCAAATCTCGGGAACGGATTGACGAACTCGAGAAATTCCTGCTGCATCTGAAAGTAGAAGCTCGCCCGATTACAACAGTATGTGTATTTTTGCCCTAGGCAATATTAGTTATTGGTTTCGAGTATCAGACTTGCGAAAATTTTGATGATTTCTCAACCATTCCTAAACTACAAACTCCCATATCTCGCAAACGGATTACCAAATCGAGAAATTCCAGTTGCATCTGAAAGCATAATCTCGCCCGATTACAATGGTATTTGTATTTTTGCCCTAGGCCATAGCAGTTATTGGTTCCGAGTATCAGACTTGCGAAAATTATGATGGTTTCTCAACCATTCCTTAACTTCAAACTCCCATATCTCGCGAACGGATTGACGAATCCGAGAAATTTCGGTTGCATCTGAAAGCAGAAACTCGCCCGATTACAACGGTATTTGTTCTTTTGCCCTAGGCCATAGTAGTTATTGGTTTCGGGTATCAGACTTGCGAAAATTTTGATGGTTTCTCAACCATTCCTTAATTTCAAACTCCCATATCACGCGAACGGAATGACGAATCCGAGAAATTCCTGTTGCATCTGAGAGTAGAAACTCGCCCGATTACAACGGTATGTGTATTTTTTCCCCTATGCCATTCGAGTTATTCTTTTCTAGCATCAGAATTGCGAAAATTTTGATGGTTTCTCAACCATTCCTTCAATTCATACTCCCATATCTCGCGAATGGATTGACGAACTCGAGAAGTTCCTCTTGGATCTGAAAGCAGAAACTCGCCCGATTACAACGGTATGTGTATTTTTGCCCTAGGCCATTGTACATATTTGTTTCGAGTATCAGACTTGCGAAAATTTTGATGGTTTCTCAACCATTCCTTAACTTCAAACTGCCATATCTCGCGAACGGATTGACGAACTCGAGAAGTTCCTCTTGCATCTGAAAGCAGAAACTCTCCCGATTACAACGGTATGTGTATTTTTGCCCTAGGCCATTGTAGTTTTTGGTTTCGAGTATCAGACTCGCGCAAATTTTGATGGTTTCTCAACCATTCCTTAACTTCAAACTCCCATATCTCGCGAACGGATTGGCGAACTCGAGAAATTGCTGTTGCATCTGAAAACAGAAACTCGCCCGATTACAACGGTATGTGTATTTTTGCCATAGGCCATAGTAGTTATTGGTTTCGAGTATCAGACTCGCGCCAATTTTGATGGTTTCTCAACCATTCCTTAACTTCAAACTCCCATATCTCGCGAACGGATTGACGAACTCGAGAAATTCCTGTTGCATCTGAAAGCAGAAACTCGCCCGATTACAACGGTATGTGTATTTTTCCCTAGGCCGTTCCAGTTATTCGTTTCTAGCATCAGAATTGCGAAAATTTTGACGGTTTCTCAACCATCTCTTCAATCCAAACTCCGATATTTCGCGAATGGATTGACGAACTCGAGAAGTACCTCTTGCGTCTGAAAGCAGAAACACGCCCGATTAACACGGTATGTGTATTTTTGCTCTAGGCCATTGTAGTTATTGGTTTCGAGTATCAGACCAGCGAAAATTTTGATAGTTTCTCAACCATTCCTTAACTTCAAACCCCAAAATCTCGCGAGCGGTTTGACGAACTCGAGAAATTCCTGTTGCTTCTGAAGGTAGAAGCTCGCCCGATTACAACGGTCTGTGCATTTTGGCCCTAGGCCATAGTAGTTATTGGTTTCGATTATCAGACTCGCGCCAATTTTGATGGTTTCTCAACCATTCCTTAACTTCAAACTCCCATATCTCGCGAATGGATTGACGAACTCCAGAAGTTCCTCTTGCGTCTGAGAGTAGAAAGTCGCCCGATTACAACGGTATGTGTATTTTTCCCCTGTGCCATTCCAGTTATTCGTTTCTAGCATCAGAATTGCGAAAATTTTGATTGTTTCTCAACCATTCCTTAAATTCAAACTCCCACATCTCGCGAATGGATTGACCAACTCGAGAAGTACCTCTTGCGTCTGAAAGCAGAAACTCGCCCGATTACAACGGTATGTGTATTTTTGCCCTAGGCCATAGTAGTTATTGGTTTCGAGTATCAGACTTGCGAAAATTTTGATGGTTTCTCAACCATCTCTTAAATCCAAACTCCGATATTTCGCGAACGGATTGACGAACTCGAGAAATTCCTGTTGCATCTGAAAGCAGAAACTCGCCCGATTACAACGGTATATGTATTTTTGCCCTAGGCCATAGTGGTTATTGGTTTCGAGTATCAGACTTGCGAAAATTTTCATGGTTTCTCAACCTTCTCTTAAATCCAAACTCCGATATTTCGCGAACGGATTGACGAATCCGAGAAATTTCTGTTGCATCTGAAAGCAGAAACTCGCCCGATTACAACGGTATGGGTTTTTTTGCCCGAGGCCATAGTAGTTATTGGTTTCGAGTATCAGACTTGCGAAAATTTTGATGGTTTCTCAACCTTCTCTTCAATCCAAACTCCGATATTTCGCGAACGGATTGACGAATCCGAGAAATTCCTCTTGCATCTGAGAGTAGAAACTCGCCCGACTACAACGGTATGTGTATTTTTTCCCCTATGCCATTCCAGTTATTCTTTTCAAGCATCAGAATTGCGATAATTTTGATGGTTTCTCAGCCATTCCTTAAATTCAAACTCCCATATCTCGCGAATGGATTGACGAACTCGAGAAGTTCCTCTTGCATCTGAAAGCAGAAACTCGCCCGATTAAACGGTATGTGTATTTTTCTCTAGGCCATTCCAGTTATTCGTTTCGAGTATCAGAGTTGCGCAAATTTTGATGGTTTCTCAACCATTCCTTAACGTTCAAACTCCCATATCTCGCGAACGAGTTGACGAACTCGAGAAATTCCTGTTGCATCTGAAAGAAGAAACTCGCCCCATTACAACGGTATGTCTATTTTTGCCCTAGGCCATTCCAGTTATTCGGTTCTAGCATCAGAATTGCGAAAATTTTGATGATTTCTCAACCATTTCTTAAATCCAAACTCCGATATTTCGCGAACGGAATGACGAATCGGAGAAATTCCTGTTGCGTCTGAGAGTAGAAAGTCGCCCGATTACAACGGTATGTGTATTTTTTACCTATGCCATTCCAGTTATTCGTTTCTAGCATCAGAATTGCGAAAATTTTGATGGTTTCTCAACCATTCCTTAAATTCAAACTCCCATATCTCGCGAATGGATTGACGAACTCGAGAAGTTCCTCTTGCGACTGAAAGCAGAAACTCGCCCGATTACAACGGTATGTGTGTTTTTCCCCTAGGCCATTCCAGTTATAGGTTTCGAGTATCAGACCAGCGAAAATTTTGATGGATTCTCAACAATTCCATAACTTCAAACTGTCTTATCTCGCGAACGGATTGACGAACTCGAGATATTGCTGTTGCATCTGAAAGTAGAATCTCGCCCGATTACAAAGCTATATGTATTTTTCCCCTAGGCCATTCCAGTTATTGGTTTCGAGTATCAGACTTGCGAAAATTTTGATGGTTTCTCAACCATTCCTTAACTTCAAACTCCCCCATCTCGCGAACGGAATGACGAACTCGAGAAATTCCTGTTGCATCTGAAAGTAGAAACTCGCCCGATTACAAAGGTGTGTGCACCTTTCCCCTGGGCCATTCCAGTTATAGGTTTCGAGTATCAGACCGGCGAAAATTTTGATGGTTTCTCAAACATTCCGTAACTTCAATCTCCCATATCTCGCGAACGGAATGACGAACTCGAGAAATTCCTGCTGCATCTGAAAGTAGAAACTCGCCCGATTACAATGGTGTGTGTACTTTTCCCATAGGCCATTCTAGTTATTGGTTTCGAGTATCAGACCAGCGAAAATTTTGATGGTTTCTCAATCATTCCTTAACTCCAAACACACATATCTCTCGAACGGATTTACGAACTCGAGAATTTCCTATTGCATCTGAAAGCAGAAATACTCCCGATTACAACGGTATGTGTATTTTTGCCCCCGGCCATTGTAGCTATTGTTTTCGCGTATCAGACTTGCGAAAATTTTGAAGGTTTCTCAAACATTCCTTAACTTCAAACTCCCATGTCTCGCGAACGGATTGACGAACTTGAGAAATTCCTGTTGCATCTGAAAGTAGAAACACGCCCGATTACAAAGGTATGTGTACTTTTCCCCTAGGTCATTCCACTTATTGGTTTCGAGAGTCAGACTTGCGAAAATTTTGATGGTTTCTCAACCATTCCTTAACTTCAAACTCCCATATCTCTCGAACGGATTGACGAACTCGAGAATTTCCTGTTGCATCTGAAAGCAGAAACTCGCCCGATTACAACGGTAGGTGTATTTCTGCCCTGGGCAACTGTAGTTATTGGTCTCGAATATCAAACTTGCGAAAATTTTGATGGTTTCTCAACCATTCCTTAAATTCAAACTCCCATGTCTCGCGAACGGATTGACGAACTCGAGAAGTTCCTGTTGCATCTGAGAGTAGAAACACGCCCGATTACAATGGTATGTGTATTTTCCCCCTAGGCCCTTGTAGTTATTGGTTTCGAGTACCACACTTTCGAAAATTTTGATGTTTTCTCAAACATTCCTTAAATTCAAGCACCCATATCTCGCGAACGGAATGACGAACTCGAGAAATTCCTGTTGCATCTGAAAGTAGAGACTCGCCCGGTTACAATGGTGTGTGTATTTTTCCCCTAGGCCTCTGTAGTTATTGGTTTCGAGAATCAGACTTGCGAAAATTTTGATGGTTTCTCAACCATTCCTTAACTTCAAACTCCCATATCTCGCGAACGGATTGACGAACTGGAGAAATTCCTGTTGCATCTGAAAGTAGAAACTCGCCCGATTACAACGGTAGGTGTATTTCTGCCCTGGGCAACTGTAGTTATTGGTCTCGAATATCAAACTTGCGAAAATTTTGATGGTTTCTCAACCATGCCTTAAATTCAAACTCCCATGTCTCGCGAACGGATTGACGAACTCGAGAAGTTCCTGTTGCATCTGAGAGTAGAAACACGCCCGATTACAATGGTATGTGTATTTTCCCCCTAGGCCCTTGTAGTTATTGGTTTCGAGTACCACACTTTCGAAAATTTTGATGTTTTCTCAAACATTCCTTAACTTCAAGCACCCATATCTCGCGAACGGATTGACGAACTCGTGAAATTCCTGTTGCATCTGAAACAGAAACTCGTCCGATTACAATGGTATGTGTATTTTTGCCCTAGCCCGTAGTATTTATTGGTTTCGAGTATCAGATTTGCGAAAATTTTGTTGGTTTCTCAACCATTCCTTAACTTCAAACTCCCATATCTCGCGAACGGATTGACGAACTGGAGAAATTCCTGTTGCATCTGAAAGTAGAAACTCGCCCGATTACAATGGTGTGTGTACTTTTCCCTTAGGCCATTCCAGTTACAGGTTTCGAGTATCAGACCAGCGAAAATTTTGATGGTTTCTCAACAATTCCATAACATCAAACTGTCTTATCTCGCGAACGGATTGACGAACTCGAGATATTGCTGTTTCATCTGAATGTAGAATCTCGCCCGATTACAACGGTATGTGTATTTTTCCCCTAGGCCATTGTAGTTATGGGTTTCGAGTATCAGATTTACGAAAGTTTTGATGGTTTCTCAAGCATTCCTTAACTTCAAACTCCCATATCTCGCGAATGGATTGACGAACTCGAGAAATTCTGGTGCATCTGAAAGTAGAAAGTCGCCCGATTACAAAGCTGTATGTATTTTTCCCCTAGGGCATTCCAGTTATTGGATTCGAGTATCAGACTTGCGAAAATTTTGATGGTTTCTCAACCATTCTTTAACTTCAAACTCCCATATCTCGCGAACGGAATGACGAACTCGAGAAATTCCTGTTGCATCCGAAAGTAGAAACTCTCCCAATTACAACGGTATGTGTGTTTTTCGCCTAGGCCATTCCAGTTATAGGTTTCGAGTATCAGACCGGCGAAAATTTTGATGGTTTCTCAACCATTTCTTAACTCCAAACTCCCATATCTCGCGAACGGAATGACGAACTCGAGAAATTCCTGTTGCATCTGAAGGTAGAAACTCGCCCCATTACAAAGTTGTGTGCACTTTTCCCCTAGGCCATTCCAGTTATAGGTTTCGAGTATCAGACCAACGAAAATTTTGATGGTTTCTCATCCATTCCGTAACTTCAAACTCCCATATCTCGCGAACGGAATGACGAACTCGAGAAATTCCTGTTGCATCTGAAAGTAGAAACTCGCCCGATTACAAAGGTGTGTGCACCTTTCCCCTAGGCCATTCCAGTTATAGGTTTCGAGTATCAGACCGGCGAAAATTTTGATGGTTTCTCAAACATTCCGTAACTTCAATCTCCCATATCTCGCGAACGGAATGACGAACTCGAGAAATTCCTGCTGCATCTGAAAGTAGTAACTCGCCCGATTACAATGGTGTGTGTACTTTTCCCCTAGGCTATTCTGGTTATTGGTTTCGAGTATCAGACCAGCGAAAATTTTGATGGTTTCTCAATCATTCCTTAAATCCAAACTCCCATATCTCGCGAACGGAATCACGAACTCGAGAAATTCCTGTTGCATCTGAAAGTAGAAGCTCGCCCGATTACAAAGGTGTGTGCACCTTTCCGCTAGGCCATTCCAGTTATAGGTTTCGAGTATCAGACCAGCGAAAATTTGATGGTTTCTCAACAATTCCATAACTTCAAACTGTCTTATCTCGCGAACGGATTTATGAATCCGAAAAATTACTGTTGTATCTAAAAGTAGAAACTCTCCCGATTACAACGGTATGTGTATTTTTCCGCTAGGCCATTGTAGTTATTGGTTTCGAGTATCAGACCGGCGAAAATTTTGATGGTTTCTCAACAATTCCATAACTTCAAACTGTCTTTTCTCGCGAACGGATTGACGAACACGAGATATTGCTGTTGCATCTGAAAGTAGAATCTCGGCCGATTACAACAGTATGTGTATTTTTCCCCTAGGCCATTGTAGTTATGGGTTTCGAGTATCAGATTTACGAAAATTTTGATGGTTTCTCAAGCATTCCTTAACTTCAAACTCCCATATCTCGCGAATGGATTGACGAACTCGAGAAATTCTGGTGCATCTGATAGTAGAAAGTCGCCCGATTACAAAGCTGTATGTATTTTTCCCCTAGGCCATTCCAGTTATTGGTTTCGAGTATCAGACTTGCGAAAATTTTGATGGTTTCTCAAACATTCCTTAACTTCAAGCACCCATATCTCGCGAACGGAATGACGAACTCGAGAAATTCCTGTTGCATCCGAAAGTAGAAACTCTCCCAATTACAACGGTATGTGTGTTTTTCCCCTAGGCCATTCCAGTTATAGGTTTCGAGTATCAGACCGGCGAAAATTTTGATGGTTTCTCAACCATTTCTTAACTCCATACTCCCATATCTCGCGAACGGAATGACGAACTCGAGAAATTCCTGTTGCATCTGAAGGTAGAAACTCGCCCCATTACAAAGTTGTGTGCACTTTTCCCCTAGGCCATTCCAGTTATAGGTTTCGAGTATCAGACCAGCGAAAATTTTGAAGGTTTCTCAACCATTCCGTAACTTCAAACTCCCATATCTCGCGAACGGAATGACGAACTCGAGAAATTCCTGTTGCATCTGAAAGTAGAAACTCGCCCGATTACAAAGGTGTGTGCACCTTTCCCCTAGGCCATTCCAGTTATAGGTTTCGAGTATCAGACCGGCGAAAATTTTGATGGTTTCTCAAACATTCCGTAACTTCAATCTCCCATATCTCGCGAACGGAATGACGAACTCGAGTAATTCCTGCTGCATCTGAAAGTAGAAACTCGCCCGATTACAAAGGTGTGTGCACCTTTCCCCTAGGCCATTCCAGTTATAGGTTTCGAGTATCAGACCGGCGAAAATTTTGATGGTTTCTCAAACATTCCGTAACTTCAATCTCCCATATCTCGCGAACGGAATGACGAACTCGAGAAATTCCTGCTGCATCTGAAAGTAGAAACTCGCCCGATTACAATGGTGTGTGTACTTTTCCCCTAGGCTATTCTGGTTATTGGTTTCGAGTATTAGACCAGCGAAAATTTTGATGGTTTCTCAATCAGTCCTTAAATCCAAACTCCCATATCTCGCGAACGGAATCACGAAATCGAGAAATTCCTGTTGCATCTGAAAGTAGAAGCTCGCCCGATTACAAAGGTGTGTGCACCTTTCCCCTAGGCCATTCCAGTTATAGGTTTCGAGTATCAGACCAGCGAAAATTTTGATGGTTTCTCAACAATTCCATAACTTCAAACTGTCTTATCTCGCGAACGGATTGACGAATCCGAAAAATTACTGTTGTATCTAAAAGTAGAAACTCTCCCGATTACAACGGTATGTGTATTTTTCCGCTAGGCCATTGTAGTTATTGGTTTCGAGTATCAGACTTGCGAAAATTTTGTTGGCTTCTCAACCATTCCTTAACTTCAAACTCCCATATCTCTCGAACGGATTGACGAACTCGAGAATTTCCTGTTGCATCTGAAAGCAGAAACTCGCCCGATTACAACGGTAGGTGTATTTCTGCCCTGGGCAACTGTAGTTATTGGTCTCGAATATCAAACTTGCGAAAATTTTGATGGTTTCTCAACCATTCCTTTAATTCAAACTCCCATGTCTCGCGAACGGATTGACGAACTCGAGAAATTCCTGTTGCATCTGAAACGGAAACTCGTCCGATTACAATGGTATGTGTATTTTTGCCCTATGCCGTAGTATTTATTGGTTTCGAGTATCAGATTTGCGAAAATTTTGTTGGTTTCTCAACCATTCCTTAACTTCAAACTCCCATATCTCGCGAACGGATTGACGAACTCGAGAAATTCCTGTTGCATCTGAAACCGAAACTCGTCCGATTACAATGGTATGTGTATTTCCCCCCTAGGCCCTTGTAGTTATTGGTCTCGAATATCAAACTTGCGAAAATTTTGATGGTTTCTCAACCATTCCTTAAATTCAAACTCCCATGTCTCGCGAACGGATTGACGAACTCGAGAAGTTCCTGTTGCATCTGAAAGTAGAAACACGCCCGATTACAATGGTATGTGTATTTTCCCCCTAGCCCCTTGTAGTTATTGGTTTCGAGTACCACACTTTCGAATATTTTGATGTTTTCTCAAACATTCCTTAACTTCAAGCACCCATATCTCGCGAACGGAATGACGAACTCGAGAAATTCCTGTTGCATCTGAAAGTAGAGACTCGCCCGATTACAATGGTGTGTGTATTTTTCCCCTAGGCCTCTGTAGTTATTGGTTTCGAGAATCAGACTTGCGAAAATTTTGATGGTTTCGCAACCATTCCTTAACTTCAAACTCCCATATCTCGCGAACGGATTGACGAACTCGTGAAATTCCTGTTGCATCTGAAACAGAAACTCGTCTGATTACAATGGTATGTGTATTTTTGCCCTAGGCCGTAGTATTTATTGGTTTCGAGTATCAGATTTGCGAAAATTTTGTTGGTTTCTCAACCATTCCTTAACTTCAAACTCCCATATCTCGCGAACGGATTGACGAACTGGAGAAATTCCTGTTGCATCTGAAAGTAGAAACTCGCCCGATTACTATGGTGTGTGTACTTTTCCCTTAGGCCATTCCAGTTATAGTTTCGAGTATCAGACCGGCGAAAATTTTGATGGTTTCTCAAACATTCCGTAACTTCAATCTCCCATATCTCGCGAACGGAATGACGAACTCGAGAAATTCCTGCTGCATCTGAAAGTAGAAACTCGCCCGATTACAAAGGTGTGTGCACCTTTCCCCTAGGCCATTCCAGTTATAGGTTTCGAGTATCAGACCGGCGAAAATTTTGATGGTTTCTCAAACATTCCGTAACTTCAATCTCCCATATCTCGCGAACGGAATGACGAACTCGAGAAATTCCTGCTGCATCTGAAAGTCGAAACTCGCCCGATTACAATGGTGTGTGTACTTTTCCCCTAGGCTATTCTGGTTATTGGTTTCGAGTATCAGACCAGCGAAAATTTTGATGGTTTCTCAATCATTCCTTAACTCCAAACTCCCATATCTCGCGAACGGAATCACGAACTCGAGAAATTCCTGTTGCATCTGAAAGTAGAAGCTCGCCCGATTACAAAGGTGTGTGCACCTTTCCCCTAGGGCATTCCAGTTATAGGTTTCGAGTATCAGACCAGCGAAAATTTTGTTGGTTTCTCAACCATTCCTTAACTTCAAACTCCCATATCTCTCGAACGGATTGACGAACTCGAGAATTTCCTGTTGCATCTGAAAGCAAAAACTCGCCCGATTACAACGGCAGGTGTATTTCTGCCCTGGGCAACTGTAGTTATTGGTCTCGAATATCAAACTTGCGAAAATTTTGATGGTTTCTCAACCATTCCTTTAATTCAAACTTCCATGTCTCGCGAACGGATTGACGAACTTGAGAAATTCCTGTTGCATCTGAAAGTAGAAACACGCCCGATTACAATGGTATGTGTATTTCCCCCCTAGGCCCTTGTAGTTATTGGTCTCGAATATCAAACTTGCGAAAATTTTGATGGTTTCTCAACCATTCCTTAAATTCAAACTCCCACGTCTCGCGAACGGATTGACGAACTCGAGAAGTTCCTGTTGCATCTGAAAGTAGAAACACGCCCGATTACAATGGTATGTGTATTTTCCCCCTAGGCCCTTGTAGTTATTGGTTTCGAGTACCACACTTTCGAATATTTTGATGTTTTCTCAAACATTCCTTAACTTCAAGCACCCATATCTCGCGAACGGAATGACGAACTCGAGAAATTCCTGTTGCATCTGAAAGTAGAGACTCGCCCGATTACAACGGTGTGTGTATTTTTCCCCTAGGCCTCTGTAGTTATTGGTTTCGAGAATCAGACTTGCGAAAATTTTGATGGTTTCTCAACCATTCCTTAACTTCAAACTCCCATATCTCGCGAACGGATTGACGAACTCGTGAAATTCCTGTTGCATCTGAAACAGAAACTCGTCCGATTACAATGGTATGTGTATTTTTGCCCTAGGCCGTAGTATTTATTGGTTTCGAGTATCAGATTTGCGAAAATTTTGTTGGTTTCTCAACCATTCCTTAACTTCAAACTCCCATATCTCGCGAACGGATTGACGAACTGGAGAAATTCCTGTTGCATCTGAAAGTAGAAACTCGCCCGATTACAATGGTGTGTGTACTTTTCCCTTAGGCCATTCCAGTTACAGGTTTCGAGTATCAGACCAGCGAAAATTTTGATGGTTTCTCAACAATTCCATAACATCAAACTGTCTTATCTCGCGAACGGATTGACGAACTCGAGATATTGCTGTTTCATCTGAATGTAGAATCTCGCCCGATTACAACGGTATGTGTATTTTTCCCCTAGGCCCTTGTAGTTATGGGTTTCGAGTATCAGATTTACGAAAGTTTTGATGGTTTCTCAACCATTCCGTAACTTCAAACTCCCATATCTCGCGAACGGAATGACGAACTCGAGAAATTCCTGTTGCATCTGAAGGTAGAAACTCGCCCCATTACAAAGTTGTGTGCACTTTTCCCCTAGGCCATTCCAGTTATAGGTTTCGAGTATCAGACCGGCGAAAATTTTGATGGTTTCTCAACCATTTCTTAACTCCAAACTCCCATATCTCGCGAACGGAATGACGAACTCGAGAAATTCCTGTTGCATCTGAAGGTAGAAACTCGCCCCATTACAAAGTTGTGTGCACTTTTCCCCTAGGCCATTCCAGTTATAGGTTTCGAGTATCAGACCAACGAAAATTTTGATGGTTTCTCAACCATTCCGTAACTTCAAACTCCCATATCTCGCGAACGGAATGACGAACTCGAGAAATTCCTGTTGCATCTGAAAGTAGAAACTCGCCCGATTACAAAGGTGTGTGCACCTTTCCCCTAGGCCATTCCAGTTATAGGTTTCGAGTATCAGACCGGCGAAAATTTTGATGGTTTCTCAAACATTCCGTAACTTCAATCTCCCATATCTCGCGAACGGAATGACGAACTCGAGAAATTCCTGCTGCATCTGAAAGTAGTAACTCGCCCGATTACAATGGTGTGTGTACTTTTCCCCTAGGCTATTCTGGTTATTGGTTTCGAGTATCAGACCAGCGAAAATTTTGATGGTTTCTCAATCATTCCTTAAATCCAAACTCCCATATCTCGCGAACGGAATCACGAACTCGAGAAATTCCTGTTGCATCTGAAAGTAGAAGCTCGCCCGATTACAAAGGTGTGTGCACCTTTCCGCTAGGCCATTCCAGTTATAGGTTTCGAGTATCAGACCAGCGAAAATTTGATGGTTTCTCAACAATTCCATAACTTCAAACTGTCTTATCTCGCGAACGGATTTATGAATCCGAAAAATTACTGTTGTATCTAAAAGTAGAAACTCTCCCGATTACAACGGTATGTGTATTTTTCCGCTAGGCCATTGTAGTTCTTGGTTTCGAGTATCAGACCGGCGAAAATTTTGATGGTTTCTCAACAATTCCATAACTTCAAACTGTCTTATCTCGCGAACGGATTGACGAACACGAGATATTGCTGTTGCATCTGAAAGTAGAATCTCGGCCGATTACAACGGTATGTGTATTTTTCCCCTAGGCCATTGTAGTTATGGGTTTCGAGTATCAGATTTACGAAAATTTTGATGGTTTCTCAAGCATTCCTTAACTTCAAACTCCCATATCTCGCGAATGGATTGACGAACTCGAGAAATTCTGGTGCATCTGATAGTAGAAAGTCGCCCGATTACAAAGCTGTATGTATTTTTCCCCTAGGCCATTCCAGTTATTGGTTTCGAGTATCAGACTTGCGAAAATTTTGATGGTTTCTCAAACATTCCTTAACTTCAAGCACCCATATCTCGCGAACGGAATGACGAACTCGAGAAATTCCTGTTGCATCCGAAAGTAGAAACTCTCCCAATTACAACGGTATGTGTGTTTTTCCCCTAGGCCATTCCAGTTATAGGTTTCGAGTATCAGACCGGCGAAAATTTTGATGGTTTCTCAACCATTTCTTAACTCCATACTCCCATATCTCGCGAACGGAATGACGAACTCGAGACATTCCTGCTGCATCTGAAAGTAGAAACTCGCCCGATTACAATGGTGTGTGTACTTTTCCCCTAGGCTATTCTGGTTATTGGTTTCGAGTATCAGACCAGCGAAAATTTTGATGGTTTCTCAATCAGTCCTTAAATCCAAACTCCCATATCTCGCGAACGGAATCACGAAATCGAGAAATTCCTGTTGCATCTGAAAGTAGAAGCTCGCCCGATTACAAAGGTGTGTGCACCTTTCCCCTAGGCCATTCCAGTTATAGGTTTCGAGTATCAGACCAGCGAAAATTTTGATGGTTTCTCAACAATTCCATAACTTCAAACTGTCTTATCTCGCGAACGGATTGACGAATCCGAAAAATTACTGTTGTATCTAAAAGTAGAAACTCTCCCGATTACAACGGTATGTGTATTTTTCCGCTAGGCCATTGTAGTTATTGGTTTCGAGTATCAGACTTGCGAAAATTTTGTTGGCTTCTCAACCATTCCTTAACTTCAAACTCCCATATCTCTCGAACGGATTGACGAACTCGAGAATTTCCTGTTGCATCTGAAAGCAGAAACCCGCCCGATTACAACGGTAGGTGTATTTCTGCCCTGGGCAACTGTAGTTATTGGTCTCGAATATCAAACTTGCGAAAATTTTGTTGGTTTCTCAACCATTCCTTAATTTCAAACTCCCATATCTCTCGAACGGATTGACGAACTCGAGAATTTCCTGTTGCATCTGAAAGCAGAAACTCGCCCGATTACAACGGTAGGTGTATTTCTGCCCTGGGCAACTGTAGTTATTGGTCTCGAATATCAAACTTGCGAAAATTTTGATGGTTTCTCAACCATTCCTTTAATTCAAACTCCCATGTCTCGCGAACGGATTGACGAACTCGAGAAATTCCTGTTGCATCTGAAACGGAAACTCGTCCGATTACAATGGTATGTGTATTTTTGCCCTAGGCCGTAGTATTTATTGGTTTCGAGTATCAGATTTGCGAAAATTTTGTTGGTTTCTCAACCATTCCTTAACTTCAAACTGCCATATCTCGCGAACGGAATGACGAACTCGAGAATTTCCTATTGCATCTGAAACAGAAACTCGTCCGATTACAATGGTATGTGTATTTTTGCCCTAGGCCGTAGTATTTATTGGTTTCGAGTATCAGATTTGCGAAAATTTTGTTGGTTTCTCAACCATTCCTTAACTTCAAACTCCCATATCTCGCGAACGGATTGACGAACTCGAGAAATTCCTGTTGCATCTGAAACCGAAACTCGTCCGATTACAATGGTATGTGTATTTCCCCCCTAGGCCCTTGTAGTTATTGGTCTCGAATATCAAACTTGCGAAAATTTTGATGGTTTCTCAACCATTCCTTAAATTCAAACTCCCATGTCTCGCGAACGGATTGACGAACTCGAGAAGTTCCTGTTGCATCTGAAAGTAGAAACACGCCCAATTACAATGGTATGTGTATTTTCCCCCTAGGCCCTTGTAGTTATTGGTTTCGAGTACCACACTTTCGAATATTTTGATGTTTTCTCAAACATTCCTTAACTTCAAGCACCCATATCTCGCGAAAGGAATGACGAACTCGAGAAATTCCTGTTGCATCTGAAAGTAGAGACTCGCCCGATTACAATGGTGTGTGTATTTTTCCCCTAGGCCTCTGTAGTTATTGGTTTCGAGAATCAGACTTGCGAAAATTTTGATGGTTTCGCAACCATTCCTTAACTTCAAACTCCCATATCTCGCGAACGGATTGACGAACTCGTGAAATTCCTGTTGCATCTGAAACAGAAACTCGTCTGATTACAATGGTATGTGTATTTTTGCCCTAGGCCGTAGTATTTATTGGTTTCGAGTATCAGATTTGCGAAAATTTTGTTGGTTTCTCAACCATTCCTTAACTTCAAACTCCCATATCTCGCGAACGGATTGACGAACTGGAGAAATTCCTGTTGCACCTGAAAGTAGAAACTCGCCCGATTACAATGGTGTGTGTACTTTTCCCTTAGGCCATTCCAGTTATAGTTTCGAGTATCAGACCGGCGAAAATTTTGATGGTTTCTCAAACATTCCGTAACTTCAATCTCCCATATCTCGCGAACGGAATGACGAACTCGAGAAATTCCTGCTGCATCTGAAAGTAGAAACTCGCCCGATTACAAAGGTGTGTGCACCTCTACCCTAGGCCATTCCAGTTATAGGTTTCGAGTATCAGACCGGCGAAAATTTTGATGGTTTCTCAAACATTCCGTAACTTCAATCTCCCATATCTCGCGAACGGAATGACGAACTCGAGAAATTCCTGCTGCATCTGAAAGTCGAAACTCGCCCGATTACAATGGTGTGTGTACTTTTCCCCTAGGCTATTCTGGTTATTGGTTTCGAGTATCAGACCAGCGAAAATTTTGATGGTTTCTCAATCATTCCTTAACTCCAAACTCCCATATCTCGCGAACGGAATCACGAACTCGAGAAATTCCTGTTGCATCTGAAAGTAGAAGCTCGCCCGATTACAAAGGTGTGTGCACCTTTCCCCTAGGCCATTCCAGTTATAGGTTTCGAGTATCAGACCAGCGAAAATTTTGTTGGTTTCTCAACCATTCCTTAACTTCAAACTCCCATATCTCTCGAACGGATTGACGAACTCGAGAATTTCCTGTTGCATCTGAAAGCAGAAACTCGCCCGATTACAACGGCAGGTGTATTTCTGCCCTGGGCAACTGTAGTTATTGGTCTCGAATATCAAACTTGCGAAAATTTTGATGGTTTCTCAACCATTCCTTTAATTCAAACTCCCATGTCTCGCGAACGGATTGACGAACTTGAGAAATTCCTGTTGCATCTGAAAGTAGAAACACGCCCGATTACAATGGTATGTGTATTTCCCCCCTAGGCCCTTGTAGTTATTGGTCTCGAATATCAAACTTGCGAAAATTTTGATGGTTTCTCAACCATTCCTTAAATTCAAACTCCCACGTCTCGCGAACGGATTGACGAACTCGAGAAGTTCCTGTTGCATCTGAAAGTAGAAACACGCCCGATTACAATGGTATGTGTATTTTCCCCCTAGGCCCTTGTAGTTATTGGTTTCGAGTACCACACTTTCGAATATTTTGATGTTTTCTCAAACATTCCTTAACTTCAAGCACCCATATCTCGCGAACGGAATGACGAACTCGAGAAATTCCTGTTGCATCTGAAAGTAGAGACTCGCCCGATTACAACGGTGTGTGTATTTTTCCCCTAGGCCTCTGTAGTTATTGGTTTCGAGAATCAGACTTGCGAAAATTTTGATGGTTTCTCAACCATTCCTTAACTTCAAACTCCCATATCTCGCGAACGGATTGACGAACTCGTGAAATTCCTGTTGCATCTGAAACAGAAACTCGTCCGATTACAATGGTATGTGTATTTTTGCCCTAGGCCGTAGTATTTATTGGTTTCGAGTATCAGATTTGCGAAAATTTTGTTGGTTTCTCAACCATTCCTTAACTTCAAACTCCCATATCTCGCGAACGGATTGACGAACTGGAGAAATTCCTGTTGCATCTGAAACAGAAACTCGTCCGATTACAATGGTATGTGTATTTTTGCCCTAGGCCGTAGTATTTATTGGTTTCGAGTATCAGACCAGCGAAAATTTTGATGGTTTCTCAATCATTCCTTAACTCCAAACTCCCATATCTCGCGAACGGAATCACGAACTCGAGAAATTCCTGTTGCATCTGAAAGTAGAAGCTCGCCCGATTACAAAGGTGTGTGCACCTTTCCCCTAGGCCATTCCAGTTATAGGTTTCGAGTATCAGACCATCGAAAATTTTGTTGGTTTCTCAACCATTCCTTAACTTCAAACTCCCATATCTCTCGAACGGATTGACGAACTCGAGAATTTCCTGTTGCATCTGAAAGCAGAAACTCGCCCGATTACAACGGTAGGTGTATTTCTGCCCTGGGCAACTGTAATTATTGGTCTCGAATATCAAACTTGCGAAAATTTTGATGGTTTCTCAACCATTCCTTTCATTCAAACTCCCATGTCTCGCGAACGGATTGACGAACTCGAGAAATTCCTGTTGCATCTGAAACAGAAACTCGTCCGATTACAATGGTATGTGTATTTTTGCCCTAGGCCGTAGTATTTATTGGTTTCGAGTATCAGATTTGCGAAAATTTTGTTGGTTTCTCAACCATTCCTTAACTTCAAACTCCCATATCTCGCGAACGGAATGACGAACTCGAGAATTTCCTATTGCATCTGAAACAGAAACTCGTCCGATTACAATGGTATGTGTATTTTTGCCCTAGGCCGTAGTATTTATTGGTTTCGAGTATCAGATTTGCGAAAATTTTGTTGGATTCTCAACCATTCCTTAACTTCAAACTCCCATATCTCGCGAACGGATTGACGAACTCGAGAAATTCCTGTTGCATCTGAAACAGAAACTCGTCCGATTACAATGGTATGTGAATTTTTGCCCTAGGCCGTAGTAGTTATTGGTTTCGAGTATCAGACTTGCGAAAATTTTGTTGGTTTCTCAACCATTCCTTAACTTCAAACTCCCATATGTCGCGTGCGGCAGACGAACTCGAGAAATTCCTGTTGCATCTGAAAGCAGAAACTCGCTCAATTACAATGGTGTGTGTACTTTTCCCCTAGGCCGTTCCAGTTATTGGTTTCGAGTATCACACTTGCGAAAATTTTGATGGTTTCTCAAACATTCCTTAACTTCAAGCACCCATATCTCGCGAATGAAATGACGAACGCGAGAAATTCCTGTTGCATCTGAAAGTAGAGACTCGCCTGATTACAATGGTGTGTGTATTTTTCCACTAGGCCTCTGTAGTTATTGGTTTCGAGTATCAGACTTGCGAACATTTTGTTGGTTTCTCAACCATTCCTTAACTTCAAACTCCCATATGTCGCGAGCGGCAGACGAACTCGAGAAATTCCTGTTGCATCTGAAAGTAGAAACTCGGCCAATTACAATGGTGTGTGTACTTTTCCCCTAGGCCGTTCCAGTTATTGGTTTCGAGTATCACACTTGCGAAAATTTTGATGGTTTCTCAAACATTCCTTAACTTCAAGCACCCATATCTCGCGAACGAAATGACGAACTCGAGAAATTCCTGTTGCATCTGAAAGTAGAGACTCGCCTGATTACAATGGTGTGTGTATTTTTCCACTAGGCCTCTGTAGTTATTGGTTTCGAGTATCAGACTTGCGAAAATTTTGATGGTTTCTCAACCATTCCTTAACGTCAAACTCCCATATCTCGCGAACGGATTGACGAACTCGAGAAATTCCTGTTGCATCTGAAAGTAGAAACTCGCCCGATCACAACGGTATGTGTGTTTTTCCCCTAGCCCTTAGTAGTTATTGGTTTCGAGTATCAGACTTGCGAAAATTTTGATGGTTTCTCAACCATTCCTTAACTCCAACTCTCATACTTCGCGAACGGATTGACGAATTCGAAAAATTTCTGTTGCATCTGAAAACAGAAACTCTCCCGATTAAAACGCTATGTGTATTTTTCCCCTAGGCCATTGTAGTTATTGGTTCCGAGTATCAGACTTGCGTAAATTTTTATGGTTTCTCAACCAGTCCTTAACTTCAAACTCCCATATCTCGCGAACGGATTGACGAACTCGAGAAATTCCTGTTGCATCTGAAACAGACACTCGTCCGATTACAATGGTATGTGAATTTTCCCCCTAGGCCCTTGTAGTTATTGGTCTCGAATATCAAACTTGCGAAAATTTTGATGGTTTCCCAACCATTCCTTAAATTCAAACTCCCATGTCTCGCGAACGGATTGACGAACTCGAGAAGTTCCTGTTGCATCTGAAAGTAGAAACACGCCCGATTACAATGGTATGTGCATTTTCCCCCTAGGCCCTTGTAGTTATTGGTTTCGAGTACCACACTTTCGAATATTTTGATGTTTTCTCAAACATTCCTTAACTTCAAGCACCCATATCTCGCGAACGGAATGACGAACTCGAGAAATTCCTGTTGCATCTGAAAGTAGAGACTCGCCCGATTACAATGGTGTGTGTATTTTTCCCCTAGGCCTCTGTAGTTATTGGTTTCGAGAATCAGACTTGCGAAAATTTTGATGGTTTCTCAACCATTCCTTAACTACAAACTCCCATATCTCGCGAACGGATTGACGAACTCGTGAAATTCCTGTTGCATCTGAAACAGAAACTCGTCCGATTACAATGGTATGTGTATTTTTGCCCTAGGCCGTAGTATTTATTGGTTTCGAGTATCAGATTTGCGAAAATTTTGTTGGATTCTCAACCATTCCTTAACTTCAAACTCCCATATCTCGCGAACGGATTGACGAACTGGAGAAATTCCTGTTGCATCTGAAAGTAGAAACTCGCCCGATTACAATGGTGTGTGTACTTTTCCCTTAGGCCATTCCAGTTATAGGTTTCGAGTATCAGACCAGCGAAAATTTTGATGGTTTCTCAACAATTCCATAACTTCAAACTGTCTTATCTCGCGAACGGATTGACGAACTCGAGATATTGCTGTTGCATCTGAAAGTAGAATCTCGCCCGATTACAACGGTATGTGTATTTTTCCCCTAGGTCATTGTAGTTATGGGTTTCGAGTATCAGATTTACGAAAATTTTGATGGTTTCTCAAGCATTCCTTAACTTCAAACTCCCATATCTCGCGAATCGATTGACGAACTCGAGAAATTCTGGTGCATCTGAAAGTGGAAAGTCGCCCGGTTACAAAGCTATATGTATTTTTCCCCTAGGCCATTCCAGTTATTGGTTTCGAGTATCAGACTTGCGAAAATTTTGATGGTTTCTCAACCATTCCTTAACTTCAAACTCCCATATCTCGCGAACGGAATGACGAACTCGAGAAATTCCTGTTGCATCCGAAAGTAGAAACTCTCCCAATTACAACGGTATGTGTGTTTTTCCCCTAGGCCATTCCAGTTATAGGTTTCGAGTATCAGACCAGCGAAAATTTTGATGGTTTCTCAACCATTCCGTAACTTCAAACTCCCATATCTCGCGAACGGAATGACGAACTCGAGAAATTCCTGTTGCATCTGAAAGTAGAAACTCGCCCGATTACAAAGGTGTGTGCACCTTTCCCCTAGGCCATTCCAGTTATAGGTTTCGAGTATCAGACCGGCGAAAATTTTGATGGTTTCTCAAACATTCCGTAACATCAATCTCCCACATCTCGCGAACGGAATGACGAACTCGAGAAATTCCTGCTGCATCTGAAAGTAGAAACTCGCCCGAATACAATGGTGTGTGTACTTTTCCCTTAGGCCATTCCAGTTATAGGTTTCGAGTATCAGACCAGCGAAAATTTTGATGGTTTCTCAACAATTCCATAACCTCAAACTGTCTTATCTCGCGAACGGATTGACGAATTCGAGATATTGCTGTTGCATCTGAAAGTAGAATCTCGCCCGATTACAACGGTATGTGTATTTTTCCCCTAAGCCATTGTAGTTATGGGTTTCGAGTATCAGATTTACGAAAATTTTGATGGTTTCTCAAGCATTCCTTAACTTCAAACTCCCATATCTCGCGAATGGATTGACGTACTCGAGAAATTCTGGTGCATCTGAAAGTGGAAAGTCGCCCGGTTACAAAGCTATATGTATTTTTCCCCTAGGCCATTCCAGTTATTGGTTTCGAGTATCAGACTTGCGAAAATTTTGATGGTTTCTCAACCATTCCTTAACTTCAAACTCCCATATCTCGCGAACGGAATGACGAACTCGAGAAATTCCTGTTGCATCCGAAAGTAGAAACTCTCCCAATTACAACGGTATGTGTGTTTTTCCCCTAGGCCATTCCAGTTATAGGTTTCGAGTATCAGACCAGCGAAAATTTTGATGGTTTCTCAACCATTCCGTAACTTCAAACTCCCATATCTCGCGAACGGAATGACGAACTCGAGAAATTCCTGTTGCATCTGAAAGTAGAAACTCGCCCGATTACAAAGGTGTGTGCACCTTTCCCCTAGGCCATTCCAGTTATAGGTTTCGAGTATCAGACCGGCGAAAATTTTGATGGTTTCTCAAACATTCCGTAACATCAATCTCCCATATCTCGCGAACGGAATGACGAACTCGAGAAATTCCTGCTGCATCTGAAAGTAGAAACTCGCCCGAATACAATGGTGTGTGTACTTTTCCCTTAGGCCATTCCAGTTATAGGTTTCGAGTATCAGACCAGCGAAAATTTTGATGGTTTCTCAACAATTCCATAACCTCAAACTGTCTTATCTCGCGAACGGATTGACGAATTCGAGATATTGCTGTTGCATCTGAAAGTAGAATCTCGCCCGATTACAACGGTATGTGTATTTTTCCCCTAAGCCATTGTAGTTATGGGTTTCGAGTATCAGATTTACGAAAATTTTGATGGTTTCTCAAGCATTCCTTAACTTCAAACTCCCATATCTCGCGAATGGATTGACGTACTCGAGAAATTCTGGTGCATCTGAAAGTAGAAAGTCGCCCGATTACAAAGCTATATGTATTTTTCCCCTAGGCCATTCCAGTTATTGGTTTCGAGTATCAGACCAGCGAAAATTTTGATGGTTTCTCAACCATTCCGTAACTTCAAACTCCCATATCTCGCGAAAGGAATGACGAACTCGAGAAATTCCTGTTGTATCTGAAAGTAGAAACTCGCCCAATTACAATGGTGTGTGTACTTTTCCCCTAGGCCGTTCCAGTTATTGGTTTCGAGTATCACACTTGCGAAAATTTTGATGGTTTCTCAAACATTCCTTAACTTCAAACACCCATATCTCGCGAACGAAATGACGAACTCGAGAAATTCCTGTTGCATCTGAAAGTAGAGACTCGCCTGATTACAATGGTGTCTGTATTTTTCCACTAGGCCTCTGTATTTATTGGTTTCGAGTATCAGGCTTGCGAAAATTTTGTTGGTTTCTCAACCATTCCTTAACTTCAAGCACCCATATCTCGCGAACGAAATGACGAACTCGAGAAGTTCCTGTTGCATCTGAATGTAGAGACTCGCCTGATTACAATGGTGTGTGTATTTTTCCACTAGGCCTCTGTAGTTATTGGTTTCGAGTATCAGACTTGCGAAAATTTTGATGGTTTCTCAACCATTCCTTAACGTCAAACTCCCATATCTCGCGAACGGATTGACGAACTCGAGAAATTCCTGTTGCATCGGAAAGTAGAAACTCGCCCGATTACAACGGTATGTGTGTTTTTCCCCTAGGCCTTTGTAGTTATTGGTTTCGAGTGTCAGACTTGCGAAAATTTTGATGGTTTCTCAACCATTCCTTAACTCCAACTCTCATATTTCGCGAACGGCTTGACGAATTCGAAAAATTTCTGTTGCATCTGAAGACAGAAACTCTCCCGATTACAACGCTATGTGTATTTTTCCCCTAGGCCATTGTAGTTATTGGTTCCGAGTATCAGACTTGCGAAAATTTTGATGGTTTCTCAAGCAGTCCTTAACTTCAAACTCCCATATCTCGCGAACGGACTGACGAACTCGAGAAATTCCTGTTGCATCTGAAAGCAGAAACTCGCCCGATTACAACGGTATGTGTATTTTTGCCCTAGGCCATTGTAGTTATTGGTTTCGAGTATCAAACTTGCGAAAATTTTGATGGTTTCTCAACCATTCCTTAAATTCAAACTCCCATATCTCGCGAACGGATTGACGAACTCGAGAAATTCCTGTTGCATCTGAAAGCAGAAACTCGACCGATTACAATGGTGTGTGTACTTTTCCCCTAGGTCATTCCAGTTATTCGTTTCTAGCATCAGAATTGCGAAAATTTTGATGGTTTCTCAACCATTCCTTAACTTCAAACTCCCATATCTCGCGAACCGATTGACGAACTCGAGAAATTCCTGTTGCATCTGAAACAGAAACTCGTCCGATTACAATGGTATGTGAATTTTTGCCCTAGGCCGTAGTAGTTATTGGTTTCGAGTATCAGACTTGCGAAAATTTTGATGGTTTCTCAACCGTTCCTTTACTTCACACTCCCATATCACGCGAACGGATTGACGACCTCAAGAAATTCCTGTTGCATCTGAAAGTAGAAACTCGCCCGATTACAAGGGTATGTGTATTTTTCCCCTAGGCCCTTGTAGTTACTTGTTTCGCGTATCAGACTTGCGAAAATTTTGATGTTTTCTCAAGCATTCCTTCACTTCAAACCCCCATATCTCGCGAAGGGATTGACGAATCCGAAAAATTTCTGTTGTATCTGAAAGTAGAAACTCTCCCGATTACAACGGTATGTGTATTTTTCCGCTAGGCCATAGTAGTTATTGGTTTCGAGTATCAGACTTGCGAAATTTGTGATGGTCTTTCAACCGTTCCTTAATTTCCAACTCCCATATCTCGCGAACGGATTGACGAACTCGAAAAATTCCTGTTGCATCTGAAACCAGAAACTCGTCCGACTACTACAGTATGTGTATTTTTGCCCTAGGCCATAGTAGTTATTGGTTTCGAGTGTCAGATTTGCGAAAATTTTTATGGTTTCTCAACCACTCCTAAACTCCAACTCCCATATTTCTCGAACGGATTGACGAATCCGAAAAATTTCTGTTGCATCTGAAAACAGAAACTCTCCCGATTACAACGCTATGTGTATTTTTCCACTAGGCCATTGTAGTTATTGGTTTCGAGTATCAGACTTGCGAAAATTTTGTTGGTTTCTCAACCATTCCTTAACTTCAAACTCCCATATCTCGCGAAAGGATTGACGAACTCAAGAAACTCCGATTGCATCTGAAAGCAGTAGCTCGCCCGATTACAACGGTATGTGTATTTTTGCTCTAGGCCATAGTAGTTATTGGTTTCGAGTATCAGACTTGCAAAAATTTTGTTGGTTTCTCAACCATTCCTTAACTTCAAACTCCCATATCTCGCGACCGGTTGACGAACTCGAGAAATTCCTGTTGCATCTGAAAGTAGAAGCTCGCCCGATTACAATGGTGTGTGTACTTTTCCCCTAGGCCATTCCAGTTATCGGTTTCGAGTATCAGACCAGCGAAAATTTTGATGGTTTCTCAACCATTCCTTAACATCAAACTCCCATATCTCGCGAACGGATTGACGAACTCGAGAAATTCCTGTTGCATCTGAAACAGAAACTCGTCCGATTACAATGGTATGTGAATTTTTGCCCTAGGCCGTAGTAGTTATTGGTTTCGAGTATCAGACTTGCGGAAATTGTGATGGTTTCTCAACCATTCCTTAACTTCAAACTCCCATATCTCGCGAACGGATTGACGAACTCGAGAAATTCCTGTTGCATCTGAAAGCAGAAATTCGCCCGATTACAACGGTATGTTTATTTTTCCCCTAGGCCATAGCAGTTATTGGTTTCGAGTATCAGACTTGCGAAAATTGTGATGGTTTCTCAACCATTCCTTAACTTCAAACTCCCATATCTCGCGAACGGATTGAGGAACACGAGAAATTCCGGTTGCATCTGGAAGAAGAAACTCTCCCGATTACAACGATATGCGTATATTTCCCCCAAGCCTTTGTAGTTATTGGTTTCGAGTATCAGACTTGCGAAAATTTTGATGGTTTCTCAACCGTTCCTTAACTTCAAACTCCCATATCTCGCGAACGGATTGACGAACTCGAGAAATTCCTGTTGCATCTGAAACCAGAAACTCGTCCGATTACTACGGTATGTGTATTTTTGCCCTAGGAAAAAGTAGTTATTGGTTTCGAGTATCAGACTTGCGAAAATTTTGTTGGTTTCTCAACCATTCCTTAACTTCAAACTCCCATATCTCGCGAACGGAATGACGAACTCGAGAATTTCCTATTGCATCTGAAAGCAGAAATACTCCCGATTACAACGGTATGTGTATTTTTGCCCTAGGCCATTGTAGCTATTGTTTTCGCGTATCAGACTTGCGAAAATTTTGAAGGTTTCTCAAACATTCCTTCACTTCAAACTCCCATGTCTCGCGAACGGATTGACGAACTTGAGAAATTCCTGTTGCATCTGAAAGTAGAAACACGCCCGATTAGAATGGTATGTGAATTTTCCCCCTAGGCCCTTGTAGTTATTGGTCTCGAATATCAAACTTGCGAAAATTTTGATGGTTTCCCAACCATTCCTTAAATTCAAACTCCCATGTCTCGCGAACGGATTGACGAACTCGAGAAGTTCCTGTTGCATCTGAAAGTAGAAACACGCCCGATTACAATGGTATGTGTATTTTCCCCCTAGGCCCTTGTAGTTATTGGTTTCGAGTACCACACTTTCGAATATTTTGATGTTTTCTCAAACATTCCTTAACTTCAAGCACCCATATCTCGCGAACGGAATGACGAACTCGGGAAATTCCTGTTGCATCTGAAAGTAGAAACTCGCCCGATTACAATGGTGTGTGTATTTTTCCCCTAGGCCTCTGTAGTTATTGGTTTCGAGAATCAGACTTGCGAAAATTTTGATGGTTTCTCAACCATTCCTTAACTACAAACTCCCATATCTCGCGAACGGATTGACGAACTGGAGAAATTCCTGTTGCATCTGAAAGTAGAAACTCGCCCGATTACAATGGTGTGTGTACTTTTCCCTTAGGCCATTCCAGTTATAGGTTTCGAGTATCAGACCAGCGAAAATTTTGATGGTTTCTCAACAATTCCATAACTTCAAACTGTCTTATCTCGCGAACGGATTGACGAACTCGAGATATTGCTGTTGCATCTGAAAGTAGAATCTCGCCCGATTACAACGGTATGTGTATTTTTCCCCTAGGTCATTGTAGTTATGGGTTTCGAGTATCAGATTTACGAAAATTTTGATGGTTTCTCAAGCATTCCTTAACTTCAAACTCCCATATCTCGCGAATCGATTGACGAACTCGAGAAATTCTGGTGCATCTGAAAGTGGAAAGTCGCCCGGTTACAAAGCTATATGTATTTTTCCCCTAGGCCATTCCAGTTATTGGTTTCGAGTATCAGACTTGCGAAAATTTTGATGGTTTCTCAACCATTCCTTAACTTCAAACTCCCATATCTCGCGAACGGAATGACGAACTCGAGAAATTCCTGTTGCATCCGAAAGTAGAAACTCTCCCAATTACAACGGTATGTGTGTTTTTCCCCTAGGCCATTCCAGTTATAGGTTTCGAGTATCAGACCAACGAAAATTTTGATGGTTTCTCAACCATTCCGTAACTTCAAACTCCCATATCTCGCGAACGGAATGACGAACTCGAGAAATTCCTGTTGCATCTGAAAGTAGAAACTCGCCCGATTACAAAGGTGTGTGCACCTTTCCCCTAGGCCATTCCAGTTATAGGTTTCGAGTATCAGACCGGCGAAAATTTTGATGGTTTCTCAAACATTCCGTAACATCAATCTCCCATATCTCGCGAACGGAATGACGAACTCGAGAAATTCCTGCTGCATCTGAAAGTAGAAACTCGCCCGAATACAATGGTGTGTGTACTTTTCCCTTAGGCCATTCCAGTTATAGGTTTCGAGTATCAGACCAGCGAAAATTTTGATGGTTTCTCAACAATTCCATAACCTCAAACTGTCTTATCTCGCGAACGGATTGACGAATTCGAGATATTGCTGTTGCATCTGAAAGTAGAATCTCGCCCGATTACAACGGTATGTGTATTTTTCCCCTAAGCCATTGTAGTTATGGGTTTCGAGTATCAGATTTACGAAAATTTTGATGGTTTCTCAAGCATTCCTTAACTTCAAACTCCCATATCTCGCGAATGGATTGACGTACTCGAGAAATTCTGGTGCATCTGAAAGTGGAAAGTCGCCCGGTTACAAAGCTATATGTATTTTTCCCCTAGGCCATTCCAGTTATTGGTTTCGAGTATCAGACTTGCGAAAATTTTGATGGTTTCTCAACCATTCCTTAACTTCAAACTCCCATATCTCGCGAACGGAATGACGAACTCGAGAAATTCCTGTTGCATCCGAAAGTAGAAACTCTCCCAATTACAACGGTATGTGTGTTTTTCCCCTAGGCCATTCCAGTTATAGGTTTCGAGTATCAGACCAGCGAAAATTTTGATGGTTTCTCAACCATTCCGTAACTTCAAACTCCCATATCTCGCGAACGGAATGACGAACTCGAGAAATTCCTGTTGCATCTGAAAGTAGAAACTCGCCCGATTACAAAGGTGTGTGCACCTTTCCCCTAGGCCATTCCAGTTATAGGTTTCGAGTATCAGACCGGCGAAAATTTTGATGGTTTCTCAAACATTCCGTAACATCAATCTCCCATATCTCGCGAACGGAATGACGAACTCGAGAAATTCCTGCTGCATCTGAAAGTAGAAACTCGCCCGAATACAATGGTGTGTGTACTTTTCCCTTAGGCCATTCCAGTTATAGGTTTCGAGTATCAGACCAGCGAAAATTTTGATGGTTTCTCAACAATTCCATAACCTCAAACTGTCTTATCTCGCGAACGGATTGACGAATTCGAGATATTGCTGTTGCATCTGAAAGTAGAATCTCGCCCGATTACAACGGTATGTGTATTTTTCCCCTAAGCCATTGTAGTTATGGGTTTCGAGTATCAGATTTACGAAAATTTTGATGGTTTCTCAAGCATTCCTTAACTTCAAACTCCCATATCTCGCGAATGGATTGACGTACTCGAGAAATTCTGGTGCATCTGAAAGTGGAAAGTCGCCCGGTTACAAAGCTATATGTATTTTTCCCCTAGGCCATTCCAGTTATTGGTTTCGAGTATCAGACTTGCGAAAATTTTGATGGTTTCTCAACCATTCCTTAACTTCAAACTCCCATATCTCGCGAACGGAATGACGAACTCGAGAAATTCCTGTTGCATCCGAAAGTAGAAACTCTCCCAATTACAACGGTATGTGTGTTTTTCCCCTAGGCCATTCCAGTTATAGGTTTCGAGTATCAGACCAGCGAAAATTTTGATGGTTTCTCAACCATTCCGTAACTTCAAACTCCCATATCTCGCGAACGGAATGACGAACTCGAGAAATTCCTGTTGCATCTGAAAGTAGAAACTCGCCCGATTACAAAGGTGTGTGCACCTTTCCCCTAGGCCATTCCAGTTATAGGTTTCGAGTATCAGACCGGCGAAAATTTTGATGGTTTCTCAAACATTCCGTAACATCAATCTCCCATATCTCGCGAACGGAATGACGAACTCGAGAAATTCCTGCTGCATCTGAAAGTAGAAACTCGCCCGAATACAATGGTGTGTGTACTTTTCCCTTAGGCCATTCCAGTTATAGGTTTCGAGTATCAGACCAGCGAAAATTTTGATGGTTTCTCAACAATTCCATAACCTCAAACTGTCTTATCTCGCGAACGGATTGACGAATTCGAGATATTGCTGTTGCATCTGAAAGTAGAATCTCGCCCGATTACAACGGTATGTGTATTTTTCCCCTAAGCCATTGTAGTTATGGGTTTCGAGTATCAGATTTACGAAAATTTTGATGGTTTCTCAAGCATTCCTTAACTTCAAACTCCCATATCTCGCGAATGGATTGACGTACTCGAGAAATTCTGGTGCATCTGAAAGTAGAAAGTCGCCCGATTACAAAGCTATATGTATTTTTCCCCTAGGCCATTCCAGTTATTGGTTTCGAGTATCAGACCAGCGAAAATTTTGATGGTTTCTCAACCATTCCGTAACTTCAAACTCCCATATCTCCGAAAGGAATGACGAACTCGAGAAATTCCTGTTGTATCTGAAAGTAGAAACTCGCCCAATTACAATGGTGTGTGTACTTTTCCCCTAGGCCGTACCAGTTATTGGTTTCGAGTATCACACTTGCGAAAATTTTGATGGTTTCTCAAACATTCCTTAACTTCAAACACCCATATCTCGCGAACGAAATGACGAACTCGAGAAATTCCTGTTGCATCTGAAAGTAGAGACTCGCCTGATTACAATGGTGTGTGTATTTTTCCACTAGGCCTCTGTATTTATTGGTTTCGAGTATCAGGCTTGCGAAAATTTTGTTGGTTTCTCAACCATTCCTTAACTTCAAGCACCCATATCTCGCGAACGAAATGACGAACTCGAGAAGTTCCTGTTGCATCTGAATGTAGAGACTCGCCTGATTACAATGGTGTGTGTATTTTTCCACTAGGCCTCTGTAGTTATTGGTTTCGAGTATCAGACTTGCGAAAATTTTGATGGTTTCTCAACCATTCCTTAACATCAAACTCCCATATCTCGCGAACGGATTGACGAACTCGAGAAATTCCTGTTGCATCTGAAACAGAAACTCGTCCGATTACAATGGTATGTGAATTTTTGCCCTAGGCCGTAGTAGTTATTGGTTTCGAGTATCAGACTTGCGGAAATTGTGATGGTTTCTCAACCATTCCTTAACTTCAAACTCCCATATCTCGCGAACGGATTGACGAACTCGAGAAATTCCTGTTGCATCTGAAAGCAGAAATTCGCCCGATTACAACGGTATGTTTATTTTTCCCCTAGGCCATAGCAGTTATTGGTTTCGAGTATCAGACTTGCGAAAATTGTGATGGTTTCTCAACCATTCCTTAACTTCAAACTCCCATATCTCGCGAACGGATTGAGGAACACGAGAAATTCCGGTTGCATCTGGAAGAAGAAACTCTCCCGATTACAACGATATGCGTATATTTCCCCCAAGCCTTTGTAGTTATTGGTTTCGAGTATCAGACTTGCGAAAATTTTGATGGTTTCTCAACCGTTCCTTAACTTCAAACTCCCATATCTCGCGAACGGATTGACGAACTCGAGAAATTCCTGTTGCATCTGAAACCAGAAACTCGTCCGATTACTACGGTATGTGTATTTTTGCCCTAGGAAAAAGTAGTTATTGGTTTCGAGTATCAGACTTGCGTAAATTTTTATGGTTTCTCAACCATTCCTTAACTCCAACTCCCATATTTCGCGAACGGATTGACGAACTCGAGAAATTCCTGTTGCATCTGAAAGTAGAAACTCGCCCGATTACAATGGTGTGTTTACTTTTCCCCTAGACCATTCCAGTTATCGGTGTCGAGTATCAGACCAGCGAAAATTTTGATGGTTTCTCAACCATTCCTTAACATCAAACTCCCATATCTCGCGAACGGATTGACGAACTCGAGAAATTCCTGTTGCATCTGAAACCAGAAACTCGTCCGATTACTACGGTATGTGTATTTTTGCCCTAGGCCATAGTAGTTATTGGTTTCGAGTACCAGAATTGCGAAAATTTTGATGGTTTCTCAACCATTCCTTAACTTCAAACTCCCATATATCGCGAAAGGATCGACGAACTCGAGAAATTCCTGTTGCATCTGAAAGTAGAAACTCGCCCGATTACAAAGGTATGTGTATTTTTCCCCTAGGCTTTGTAGTTATTGGTTTCGAATATCAGACTTGCGAATATTTTGTTGGTTTCTCAAGCATTCCGTAACTTCAAACTCCCATATCTCGCGAACGGAATGACGAACTCGGGAAATTCCTGTTGCATCTGAAAGTAGAAACTCGCCCGATTACAATGGTGCGTGCACCTTTCCCCTAGGCCATTCCAGTTATAGGTTTCGAGTATCAGACCGGCGAAAATTTTGATGGTTTCTCAAACATTCCTTAACTTCAAACACCCATATCTCGCGAACGAAATGACGAACTCGAGAAATTCCTGTTGCATCTGAAAGTAGAGACTCGCCTGATTACAATGGTGTGTGTATTTTTCCACTAGGCCTCTGTATTTATTGGTTTCGAGTATCAGGCTTGCGAAAATTTTGTTGGTTTCTCAACCACTCCTTAACTTCAAGCACCCATATCTCGCGAACGAAATGACGAACTCGAGAAGTTCCTGTTGCATCTGAATGTAGAGACTCGCCTGATTACAATGGTGTGTGTATTTTTCCACTAGGCCTCTGTAGTTATTGGTTTCGAGTATCAGACTTGCGAAAATTTTGATGGTTTCTCAACCATTCCTTAACGTCAAACTCCCATATCTCGCGAACGGATTGACGAACTCGAGAAATTCCTGTTGCATCGGAAAGTAGAAACTCGCCCGATTACAACGGTATGTGTGTTTTTCCCCTAGGCCTTTGTAGTTATTGGTTTCGAGTGTCAGACTTGCGAAAATTTTGATGGTTTCTCAACCATTCCTTAACTCCAACTCTCATATTTCGCGAACGGCTTGACGAATTCGAAAAATTTCTGTTGCATCTGAAGACAGAAACTCTCCCGATTACAACGCTATGTGTATTTTTCCCCTAGGCCATTGTAGTTATTGGTTCCGAGTATCAGACTTGCGAAAATTTTGATGGTTTCTCAAGCAGTCCTTAACTTCAAACTCCCATATCTCGCGAACGGACTGACGAACTCGAGAAATTCCTGTTGCATCTGAAAGCAGAAACTCGCCCGATTACAACGGTATGTGTATTTTTGCCCTAGGCCATTGTAGTTATTGGTTTCGAGTATCAAACTTGCGAAAATTTTGATGGTTTCTCAACCATTCCTTAAATTCAAACTCCCATATCTCGCGAACGGATTGACGAACTCGAGAAATTCCTGTTGCATCTGAAAGCAGAAACTCGACCGATTACAATGGTGTGTGTACTTTTCCCCTAGGTCATTCCAGTTATTCGTTTCTAGCATCAGAATTGCGAAAATTTTGATGGTTTCTCAACCATTCCTTAACTTCAAACTCCCATATCTCGCGAACGGATTGACGAACTCGAGAAATTCCAGTTGCATCTGAAAGTAGAAACTCGCCCGATTACAACGGTATGTGTATTTTTCCCCTAGGCCTTTGTAGTTATTGGTTTCGAGTATCAGACTTATGAAAATTTTGATGGTTTCTCAACCGTTCCTTAACTTCACACTCCCATATCACGCGAACGGTTTGACGACCTCAAGAAATTCCTGTTGCATCTGAAAGTAGAAACTCGCCCGATTACAAGGGTATATGTATTTTTCCCCTAGGCCCTTGTAGTTACTTGTTTCGCGTATCAGACTTGCGAAAATTTTGATGTTTTCTCAAGCATTCCTTCACTTCAAACCCCCATATCTCGCGAAGGGATTGACGAATCCGAAAAATTTCTGTTGTATCTGAAAGTAGAAACTCTCCCGATTACAACGGTATGTGTATTTTTCCGCTAGGCCATAGTAGTTATTGGTTTCGAGTATCAGACTTGCGAAATTTGTGATGGTCTTTCAACCGTTCCTTAATTTCCAACTCCCATATCTCGCGAACGGATTGACGAACTCGAAAAATTCCTGTTGCATCTGAAACCAGAAACTCGTCCGACTACTACAGTATGTGTATTTTTGCCCTAGGCCATAGTAGTTATTGGTTTCGAGTGTCAGATTTGCGAAAATTTTTATGGTTTCTCAACCACTCCTAAACTCCAACTCCCATATTTCTCGAACGGATTGACGAATCCGAAAAATTTCTGTTGCATCTGAAAACAGAAACTCTCCCGATTACAACGCTATGTGTATTTTTCCACTAGGCCATTGTAGTTATTGGTTTCGAGTATCAGACTTGCGAAAATTTTGTTGGTTTCTCAACCATTCCTTAACTTCAAACTCCCATATCTCGCGAAAGGATTGACGAACTCAAGAAACTCCTATTGCATCTGAAAGCAGTAGCTCGCCCGATTACAACGGTATGTGTATTTTTGCTCTAGGCCATAGTAGTTATTGGTTTCGAGTATCAGACTTGCAAAAATTTTGTTGGTTTCTCAACCATTCCTTAACTTCAAACTCCCATATCTCGCGACCGGTTGACGAACTCGAGAAATTCCTGTTGCATCTGAAAGTAGAAGCTCGCCCGATTACAATGGTGTGTGTACTTTTCCCCTAGGCCATTCCAGTTATCGGTTTCGAGTATCAGACCAGCGAAAATTTTGATGGTTTCTCAACCATTCCTTAACATCAAACTCCCATATCTCGCGAACGGATTGACGAACTCGAGAAATTCCTGTTGCATCTGAAACAGAAACTCGTCCGATTACAATGGTATGTGAATTTTTGCCCTAGGCCGTAGTAGTTATTGGTTTCGAGTATCAGACTTGCGGAAATTGTGATGGTTTCTCAACCATTCCTTAACTTCAAACTCCCATACCTCGCGAACGGATTGACGAACTCGAGAAATTCCTGTTGCATCTGAAAGCAGAAATTCGCCCGATTACAACGGTATGTTTATTTTTCCCCTAGGCCATAGCAGTTATTGGTTTCGAGTATCAGACTTGCGAAAATTGTGATGGTTTCTCAACCATTCCTTAACTTCAAACTCCCATATCTCGCGAACGGATTGAGGAACACGAGAAATTCCGGTTGCATCTGGAAGAAGAAACTCTCCCGATTACAACGATATGCGTATATTTCCCCCAAGCCTTTGTAGTTATTGGTTTCGAGTATCAGACTTGCGAAAATTTTGATGGTTTCTCAACCGTTCCTTAACTTCAAACTCCCATATCTCGCGAATGGATTGACGAACTCGAGAAATTCCTGTTGCATCTGAAACCAGAAACTCGTCCGATTACTACGGTATGTGTATTTTTGCCCTAGGAAAAAGTAGTTATTGGTTTCGAGTATCAGACTTGCGTAAATTTTTATGGTTTCTCAACCATTCCTTAACTCCAACTCCCATATTTCGCGAACGGATTGACGAACTCGAGAAATTCCTGTTGCATCTGAAAGTAGAAACTCGCCCGATTACAATGGTGTGTTTACTTTTCCCCTAGACCATTCCAGTTATCGGTGTCGAGTATCAGACCAGCGAAAATTTTGATGGTTTCTCAACCATTCCTTAACATCAAACTCCCATATCTCGCGAACGGATTGACGAACTCGAGAAATTCCTGTTGCATCTGAAACCAGAAACTCGTCCGATTACTACGGTATGTGTATTTTTGCCCTAGGCCATAGTAGTTATTGGTTTCGAGTACCAGAATTGCGAAAATTTTGATGGTTTCTCAACCATTCCTTAACTTCAAACTCCCATATATCGCGAAAGCATCGACGAACTCGAGAAATTCCTGTTGCATCTGAAAGTAGAAACTCGCCCGATTACAAAGGTATGTGTATTTTTCCCCTAGGCTTTTGTAGTTACTGGTTTCGAATATCAGACTTGCGAATATTTTGTTGGTTTCTCAAGCATTCCGTAACTTCAAACTCCCATATCTCGCGAACGGAATGACGAACTCGGGAAATTCCTGTTGCATCTGAAAGTAGAAACTCGCCCGATTACAATGGTGCGTGCACCTTTCCCCTAGGCCATTCCAGTTATAGGTTTCGAGTATCAGACCGGCGAAAATTTTGATGGTCTCTCAAACATTCCGTAACTTCAAACTCCCATATCTCGCGAACGGAATGACGAACTCGAGAAATTCCTGTTGTATCTGAAAGTAGAAACTCGCCCAATTACAATGGTGTGTGTACTTTTCCCCTAGGCCGTTCCAGTTATTGGTTTCGAGTATCACACTTGCGAAAATTTTGATGGTTTCTCAAACATTCCTTAACTTCAAACACCCATATCTCGCGAACGAAATGACGAACTCGAGAAATTCCTGTTGCATCTGAAAGTAGAAACTCGCCCAATTACAATGGTGTGTGTACTTTTCCCCTAGGCGTTCCAGTTATTGGTTTCGAGTATCACACTTGCGAAAATTTTGATGGTTTCTCAAACATTCCTTAACTTCAAGCACCCATATCTCGCGAACGAAATGACGAACTCGAGAAATTCCTGTTGCATCTGAATGTAGAGACTCGCCTGATTACAATGGTGTGTGTATTTTTCCACTAGGCCTCTGTAGTTATTGGTTTCGAGTATCAGACTTGCGAAAATTTTGATGGTTTCTCAACCATTCCTTAACGTCAAACTCCCATATCTCGCGAACGGATTGACGAACTCGAGAAATTCCTGTTGCATCGGAAAGTAGAAATTCGCCCGATTACAACGGTATGTGTGTTTTTCCCCTAGGCCTTTGTAGTTATTGGTTTCGAGTGTCAGACTTGCGAAAATTTTGATGGTTTCTCAACCATTCCTTAACTCCAACTCTCATATTTCGCGAACGGATTGACGAATTCGAAAAATTTCTGTTGCATCTGAAAACAGAAACTCTCCCGATTACAACGCTATGTGTATTTTCCCCTAGGCCATTGTAGTTATTGGTTCCGAGTATCAGACTTGCGAAAATTTTGATGGTTTCTCAAGCAGTCCTTAACTTCAAACTCCCATATCTCGCGAACGGACTGACGAACTCGAGAAATTCCTGTTGCATCTGAAAGCAGAAACTCGCCCGATTACAACGGTATGTGTATTTTTGCCCTAGGCCATTGTAGTTATTGGTTTCGAGTATCAAACTTGCGATAATTTTGATGGTTTCTCAACCATTCCTTAAATTCAAACTCCCATATCTCGCGAACGGATTGACGAACTCGAGAAATTCCTGTTGCATCTGAAAGCAGAAACTCGACCGATTACAATGGTGTGTGTACTTTTCCCCTAGGTCATTCCAGTTATTCGTCTCTAGCATCAGAATTGCGAAAATTTTGATGGTTTCTCAACCATTCCTTAACTTCAAACTCCCATATCTCGCGAACGGATTGACGAACTCGAGAAATTCCTGTTGCATCTGAAAGTAGAAACTCGCCCGATTACAACGGTATGTGTATTTTTCCCCTAGGCCTTTGTAGTTATTGGTTTCGAGTATCAGACTTGCGAAAATTTTGATGGTTTCTCAACCGTTCCTTAACTTCACACACCCATATCACGCGAACGGATTGACGACCTCAAGAAATTCCTGTTGCATCTGAAAGTAGAAACACGCCCGATTACAAGGGTATATGTATTTTTCCCCTAGGCCCTTGTAGTTACTTGTTTCGCGTATCAGACTTGCGAAAATTTTGATGTTTTCTCAAGCATTCCTTCACTTCAAACCCCCATATCTCGCGAAGGGTTTGACGAATCCGAAAAATTTCTGTTGTATCTGAAAGTAGAAACTCTCCCGATTACAACGGTATGTGTATTTTTCCGCTAGGCCATAGTAGTTATTGGTTTCGAGTATCAGACTTGCGAAATTTGTGATGGTTCTTCAACCGTTCCTTAATTTCCAACTCCCATATCTCGCGAACGGATTGACGAACTCGAAAAATTCCTGTTGCATCTGAAACCAGAAACTCGTCCGACTACTACAGTATGTGTATTTTTGCCCTAGGCCATAGTAGTTATTGGTTTCGAGTGTCAGATTTGCGAAAATTTTTATGGTTTCTCAACCACTCCTTAACTCCAACTCCCATATTTCTCGAACGGATTGACGAATCCGAAAAATTTCTGTTGCATCTGAAAACAGAAACTCTCCCGATTACAACGCTATGTGTATTTTTCCACCAGGCCATTGTAGTTATTGGTTTCGAGTATCAGACTTGCGAAAATTTTGTTGGTTTCTCAACCATTCCTTAACTTCAAACTCCCATATCTCGCGAAAGGATTGACGAACTCAAGAAACTCCTATTGCATCTGAAAGCAGTAGCTCGCCCGATTACAACGGTATGTGTATTTTTGCTCTAGGCCATAGTAGTTATTGGTTTCGAGTATCAGACTTGCAAAAATTTTGATGGTTTCTCAACCATTCCTTAACTTCAAACTCCCATATCTCGCGACCGGTTGACGAACTCGAGAAATTCCTGTTGCATCTGAAAGTAGAAGCTCGCCCGATTACAATGGTGTGTGTACATTTCCCCTAGGCCATTCCAGTTATCGGTTTCGAGTATCAGACCAGCGAAAATTTTGATGGTTTCTCCACCATTCCTTAACATCAAACTCCCATATCTCGCGAACGGATTGACGAACTCGAGAAATTCCTGTTGCATCTGAAACAGAAACTCGCCCGATTACAATGGTATGTGAATTTTTGCCCTAGGCCGTAGTAGTTATTGGTTTCGAGTATCAGACTTGCGGAAATTGTGATGGTTTCTCAACCATTCCTTAACTTCAAACTCCCATATCTCGCGAACGGATTGACGAACTCGAGAAATTCCTGTTGCATCTGAAAGCAGAAATTCGCCCGATTACAACGGTATGTTTATTTTTCCCCTAGGCCATAGCAGTTATTGGTTTCGAGTATCAGACTTGCGAAAATTGTGATGGTTTCTCAAACATTCCTTAACTTCAAACTCCCATATCTCGCGAACGGATTGAGGAACACGAGAAATTCCGGTTGCATCTGGAAGAAGAAACTCTCCCGATTACAACGATATGCGTATATTTCCCCCAAGCCTTTGTAGTTATTGGTTTCGAGTATCAGACTTGCGAAAATTTTGATGGTTTCTCAACCGTTCCTTAACTTCAAACTCCCATATCTCGCGAACGGATTGACGAACTCGAGATATTCCTGTTGCATCTGAAACCAGAAACACGTCCGATTACTACGGTATGTGTACTTTTGCCCTAGGAAAAAGTAGTTATTGGTTTCGAGTATCAGACTTGCGTAAATTTTTATGGTTTCTCTACCATTCCTTAACTCCAACTCCCATATTTCGCGAACGGATTGACGAACTCGAGAAATTCCTGTTGCATCTGAAAGTAGAAACTCGCCCGATTACAATGGTGTGTTTACTTTTCCCCTAGACCATTCCAGTTATCGGTGTCGAGTATCAGACCAGCGAAAATTTTGATGGTTTCTCAACCATTCCTTAACATCAAACTCCCATATCTCGCGAACGGATTGACGAACTCGAGAAATTCCTGTTGCATCTGAAACCAGTAACTCGTCCGATTACTACGGTATGTGTATTTTTGCCCTAGGCCATAGTAGTTATTGGTTTCGAGTACCAGAATTGCGAAAATTTTGATGGTTTCTCAACCATTCCTTAACTTCAACCTCCCATATATCGCGAACAGATCGACGAACTCGAGAAATTCCTGTTGCATCTGAAAGTAGAAACTCGCCCGATTACAAAGGTATGTGTATTTTTCCCCTAGGCTTTTGTAGTTATTGGTTTCGAATATCAGACTTGCGAAAATTTTGTTGGTTTCTCAAGCATTCCTTAACTTCAAACTCCCATATCTCGCGTACGGATTGACGAGCTCGGGAAAATCCTGTTGCATCTGAAAGTATAAACTCGCCCGATTACAATGGTATGTGTATTTTTCCCCTGGGGCTTTGTAGTTATTGGTTTCGAGGATCAGACTTGCGAAAATTTTGATGGTTTCTCTAGCATTCCTTAACTTCAAACTCCCATATCTCGCGAACGGATTGACGAACTCGATTATTTCCAGTTGCATCTGAAAGTAGAAAGTCGTCCGATTACAAAGGTGTGTGTACTTTTCCCCTAGGTCATTCGAGTTATTCGTTTCTAGCATCACAATTGCGAAAATTTTGATGGTTTCTCAACCATTCCTTAAATTCAAACTCCCATATCCCGCGAACGGATTGACGAACTCTAGAAATTCCTGTTGCATCTGAAAGTAGAAACTCGCCCGATAACAAGGGTATGGGTATTTTTCCCCTAAGCCTTTGTAGTTATTGGTATCGAGTATCAGACTTGCGAAAATTTTGATGGTTTCTCAACCGTTCCTTATTTTCAAACTTCCATGTCTCGCGAACGGATTGACGAACTCGAGGAATTCCTGTTGCATCTAAAAGCAGAAACTTGCCCGATTACAACGGTATTTGTATTTTTGGCCTAGGCCATATTAGTTATTGGTTTCGAGTATCAGACTTGCGAAAATTTTGATGGATTCTCAACCATTCCTTAACTTCAAACTCCGATACCTCGCGAACGGATTGACGAGCTCGAGAAATTCCTGTTGCATCTGAAAGTAGAAACACGCCCAATTACAAAGGTATGTGTATCTTTCTCCTAGGCCTTTGTAGTTATTGGTTTCGAGTATCAGACTTGCGAATATTTTGATGGTTTCTCAAGCATTCCTTAACTTCAAACTCCCATATCTCGCGAACGGATTGACGAACTCGTTTATTTCCTGTTGCATCTGAAAGTAGAAAGTCGACCGATTACAATGGTGTGTTTACTTTTTCCCTAACTCATTCCAGTTATTCGTTTCTAGCATCAGAATTGCGAAAATTTTGATGGTTTCTCAACCATTCCTTAGCTTCAAACTCCCATATCTCGCGAACGGATTGACGAACTCGAGAAATTCCTGTTGCACCTGAAAGTAGAAACTCGCCCGATTACAAAGGTATGTGTATTTTTCCCCTAGGCCATAGTAGTTATTGGTTTCGAGTATCAGACTTCCGTAAATTGTGATGGTCTCACAACCATTCCTTAACTTCAAACTCCCATTTCTCGCGAACGGATTGACGAACTCGAGGAATTCCTGTTGCATCTGAAAGTAGAAACTCGCCCCATTACAATGGTGTGTGTACTCTTCCCCTAGGCCATTCCAGTTATTGGTTTCGAGTATCAGTTTTGCGAAAATTTTGATGGTTTCTCAAGCATTCCTTAACTTCAAACTCCCATATCTCGCGAACGGACTGACGAACTCGATTATTTCCTGTTGCATCTGAAAGTAGAAAGTCTAACGATTAGAATGGTGTGTGTACTTTTCCCCTAGGTCATTCGAGTTATTCGTTTCTAGCATCAGAATTGCGAAAATTTTGATGGTTTCTCAACCATTCCTTAAATTCAAACTCCCATATCCCGCGAACGGATTGACGAACTCGAGAAATTCCTGTTGCATCTGAAAGTAGAAACTCACCCCATTACAATGGTGTGTGTACTTTTCCCCTAGGCCATTCCAGTTATTGGTTTCGAGTATCAGTTTTGCGAAAATTTTGATGGTTTCTCAACCTTTCCTTAATTTCAAACTCCCATATCTCGCGAACGGATTGACGAACTCGATTATTTCCTGTTGCAACTGAAAGTAGAAATTCGACCGATTACAATGGTGTGTGTACTTTTCCCCTAGGTCATTCCAGTTATTGGTTTCGAGTATCAGACTTGCGAAAATTTTGACGGTTTCTCAACCATTCCTTAACTTCAAACTCCCATATCTCGCGAACGGATTGACGAACTCGATTATTTCCTGTTGCATCTGAAAGAAGAAAGTCGACCGATTACAATGGTGTGTGTACTTTTCCCCTAGGTCATTCCAGTTATTGGTTTCGAGTATCAGACTTGCGAAAATTTTGACGGTTTCTCAACCATTCCTTAACTTCAAACTCCCATATCTCGCGAACGGATTGACGAACACGAGAAATTCCGGTTGCATCTGGAAGAAGAAACTGTCCCGATTACAACGGTATGTGTATTTTTCCCCTAAGCCTTTGTAGTTATTGGTGTCGAGTATCAGACTTGCGAAAATTTTGATGGTTCCTCTAGCATTCCTTAACTTCAAACTCCCATATCTCGCGAACGGATTGACGAGCTCGAGAAATTCCTGTTGCATCTGAAAGTGTAAACTTGCCCGATTACAATGGTATGTGTATTTTTCCCCTACGGCTTTGTAGTTATTGGTTTCGAGTATCAGACTTGCGAAAATTTTGATGGTTTCTCAAGCATTCCTTAACTTCAAAGTCCCATATCTCGCGAACGGACTGACGAACTCGATTATTTCCTGTTGCATCTGAAAGTAGAAAGTCTAACGATTACAATGGTTTGTGTACTTTTCCCGTAGGTCATTCGAGTTATTCGTTTCTAGCATCAGAATTGCGAAAATTTTGATGGTTTCTCAACCATTCCTTAATTTCAAACTCGCATATCTCGCGAACGGATTGACGAACTCGGGAAATTCCTGTTGCATCTGAAAGCAGAAACCCGCCCGATTACAATGGTGTGTGTACTTTTCCCCTAGGCCATTCCAGTTATTGGTTTCGTGTATCAGACTTGCGAAAATTTTGATGGTTTCTCAACCATTCCTTAAATTCAAACTCCCATATCTCGCGAAAGGATTGACGAACTCGAGAAATTCCTGTTGCATCTGAAAGTAGAAACTCGCCCGATTACAATGGTATGTTTATTTTTCCCCTAAGCCTTTGTAGTTATTGGTTTCGAGTATCAGACTTGCGAAAATTTTGATGGTTTCTCAACCGTTCCTTAACTTCAAACTCCGATACCTCGCCAACGGATTGGCGAACTCGAGAAATTCCTGTTGCACTTGAAAGTAGAAACTGGCCCGATCACAATGGTGTGTGTACTTTTCCCCTAGGCCGTTCCAGTTATTGGTTTCGAGTATCAGACTTGCGAAAATTTGGATGGTTTCTCAACCATTCCTTAACTTCAAACTCCCATATATCGCGAACGGATTGACGAGCTCGACAAATTCCTGTTGCATCTGAAAGTAGAAACTCGCCCGATTACAAGGGTATGTGTATGTTTCCCCTAAGCCTTTGTAGTTATTGGTTTCGAGTATCACACTTGCGAAAATTTTGATGGTTTCTCAACCATTCCTTAACTTCAAACTCCCATATCTCGCGAATGGATTGACGAACTCGAGGAATTCCTGTTGCATCTGAAAGCAGGAACTCGCCCCTTTACAATGGTGTGTGTACTTCTCCCCTAGGCCATTCCAGTTATTGTTTTCGAGTATCAGCTTTGCGAAAATTTTGATGGTTTCTCAACCGTTCCTTAATTTCAAACTCCCATATCTCGCGAACGGATTGACGAACACGAGAAATTCCGGTTGCATCTGGAAGAAGAAACTGTCCCGATTACAACGGTATGTGTATTTTTCCCCTAAGCCTTTGTAGTTATTGGTGTCGAGTATCCGACTTTCGAAAATTTTGATGGTTCCTCCAGCATTCCTTAACTTCAAACTCCCATATCTCGCGAACGGATTGACGAGCTCGAGAAATTCCTGTTGCATCTGAAAGTGTAAACTTGCCCGATTACAATGGTATGTGTATTTTTCCCCTACGGCTTTGTTGTTATTGGTTTCGAGTATCAGACTTGCGAAAATTTTGATGGTTTCTCAAGCATTCCTTAACTTCAAAGTCCCATATCTCGCGAACGGACTGACGAACTCGATTATTTCCTGTTGCATCTGAAAGTAGAAAGTCTAACGATTACAATGGTGTGTGTACTTTTCCCCTAGGTCATTCGAGTTATTCGTTTCTAGCATCAGAATTGCGAAAATTTTGATGGTTTCTCAACCATTCCTTAATTTCAAACTCGCATATCTCGCGAACGGATTGACGAACTCGGGAAATTCCTGTTGCATCTGAAAGCAGAAACCCGCCCGATTACAATGGTGTGTGTACTTTTCCCCTAGGCCATTCCAGTTATTGGTTTCGTGTATCAGACTTGCGAAAATTTTGATGGTTTCTCAACCATTCCTTAAATTCAAACTCCCATATCTCGCGAAAGGATTGACGAACTCGAGAAATTCCTGTTGCATCTGAAAGTAGAAACTCGCCCGATTACAATGGTATGTTTATTTTTCCCCTAAGCCTTTGTAGTTATTGGTTTCGAGTATCAGACTTGCGAAAATTTTGATGGTTTCTCAACCGTTCCTTAACTTCAAACTCCGATACCTCGCCAACGGATTGGCGAACTCGAGAAATTCCTGTTGCACTTGAAAGTAGAAACTGGCCCGATCACAATGGTGTGTGTACTTTTCCCCTAGGTCATTCGAGTTATTCGTTTCTAGCATCAGAATTGCGAAAATTTTGATGGTTTCTCAACCATTCCTTAATTTCAAACTCGCATATCTCGCGAACGGATTGACGAACTCGGGAAATTCCTGTTGCATCTGAAAGTAGAAACTCGCCCGATTACAAGGGTATGTGTATGTTTCCCCTAAGCCTTTGTAGTTATTGGTTTCGAGTATCACACTTGCGAAAATTTTGATGGTTTCTCAACCATTCCTTAACTTCAAACTCCTATATCTCGCGAATGGATTGACGAACTCGAGGAATTCCTGTTGCATCTGAAAGCAGGAACTCGCCCCTTTACAATGGTGTGTGTACTTCTCCCCTAGGCCATTCCAGTTATTGTTTTCGAGTATCAGTTTTGCGAAAATTTTGATGGTTTCTCAACCGTTCCTTAATTTCAAACTCCCATATCTCGCGAACGGATTGACGAACACGAGAAATTCCGGTTGCATCTGGAAGAAGAAACTGTCCCGATTACAACGGTATGTGTATTTTTCCCCTAAGCCTTTGTAGTTATTGGTGTCGAGTATCAGACTTGCGAAAATTTTGATGGTTCATCCAGCATTCCTTAACTTCAAACTCCCATATCTCGCGAACGGATTGACGAGCTCGAGAAATTCCTGTTGCATCTGAAAGTGTAAACTTGCCCGATTACAATGGTATGTGTATTTTTCCCCTACGGCTTTGTAGTTATTGGTTTCGAGTATCAGACTTGCGAAAATTTTGATGGTTTCTCAAGCATTCCTTAACTTCAAAGTCCCATATCTCGCGAACGGACTGACGAACTCGATTATTTCCTGTTGCATCTGAAAGTAGAAAGTCTAACGATTACAATGGTGTGTGTACTTTTCCCCTAGGTCATTCGAGTTATTCGTTTCTAGCATCAGAATTGCGAAAATTTTGATGGTTTCTCAACCATTCCTTAATTTCAAACTCGCATATCTCGCGAACGGATTGACGAACTCGGGAAATTCCTGTTGCATCTGAAAGCAGAAACCCGCCCGATTACAATGGTGTGTGTACTTTTCCCCTAGGCCATTCCAGTTATTGGTTTCGTGTATCAGACTTGCGAAAATTTTGATGGTTTCTCAACCATTCCTTAAATTCAAACTCCCATATCACGCGAACGGATTGACGAACTCGAGAAATTCCTGTTGCATCTGAAAGTAGAAACTCGCCCGATTACAATGGTATGTTTATTTTTCCCCTAAGCCTTTGTAGTTATTGGTTTCGAGTATCAGACTTGCGAAAATTTTGATGGTTTCTCAACCGTTCCTTAACTTCAAACTCCGATACCTCGCCAACGGATTGGCGAACTCCAGAAATTCCTGTTGCACTTGAAAGTAGAAACTGGCCCGATCACAATGGTGTGTGTACTTTTCCCCTAGGCCGTTCCAGTTATTGGTTTCGAGTATCAGACTTGCGAAAATTTTGATGGTTTCTCAACCATTCCTTAACTTCAAACTCCCATATATCGCGAACGGATTGACGAGCTCGACAAATTCCTGTTGCATCTGAAAGTAGAAACTCGCCCGATTACAAGGGTATGTGTATGTTTCCCCTAAGCCTTTGTAGTTATTGGTTTCGAGTATCACACTTGCGAAAATTTTGATGGTTTCTCAACCATTCCTTAACTTCAAACTCCCATATCTCGCGAATGGATTGACGAAATCGAGGAATTCCTGTTGCATCTGAAAGCAGGAACTCGCCCCTTTACAATGGTGTGTGTACTTCTCCCCTAGGCCATTCCAGTTATTGTTTTCGAGTATCAGCTTTGCGAAAATTTTGATGGTTTCTCAACCGTTCCTTAATTTCAAACTCCCATATCTCGCGAACGGATTGACGAGCTCGAGAAATTCCTGTTGCATCTGAAAGTATAAACTCGCGCGATTACAAAGGTATGTGTATTTTTCCCCTAGGGAATTTGTAGTTATTGGTTTCGAGTATCAGACTTGCGAAAATTTTGATGGTTTCTCAAGCATTCCTTAACTTCAAACTCCCATATCTCGCGAACGGATTGACGAACTCGAGAAATTCCTGTTGCATTTGAAAGTAGAAACTTGCCCGATTACAATGGTGTGTGTACTTTTCACCTAGGCTGTTCCAGTTATTGGTTTCGAGCATCAGACTTGCGAAAATTTTGATGGTTTCTCAACCATTCCTTAACTTCAAACTCCCATATCTCGCGAACGGATTGACGAGCTCGAGAAATTCCTGTTGCATCTGAAAGTATAAACTCGCCCGATTACAAAGCTATGTGTATTTTTCCCCTAGGGCTTTGTTGTTATTGGTTTCGAGTATCAGATTTGCGAAAATTTTGATGGTTTCTCAAGCATTCCTTAACTTCGAACTCCCATATCTCGCGAACGGATTGACGAACTCGATTATTTCCTGTTGCATCTGTAAGTAGAAAGTCGACCGATTACAATGGTGTGTGTTCTTTTTCCCTAGGTCATTCCAGTTATTCGTTTCTAGCATCAGAATTGCGAAAATTTTGATGGTTTCTCAAGCATTCCTTAACTTCAAACTCCCATATCTCGCGAACGGATTGACGAACTCGATTATTTCCTGTTGCATCTGAAAGTAGAAAGTCGTCCGATTACAATGGTGTGTGTATTTTTTCCCTAGGTCATTCCAGTTATTCGTTTCTAGCATCAGAATTGCGAAAATTGTGATGGTCTCTCAACCATTCCTTCACTTCATACTCCCATATCTCGCGAACAGATTGACGAACTCGAGAAATTCCTGTTGCATTTGAAAGTAGAAACTTGCCCGATTACAATGGTGTGTGTACTTTTCCCCTAGGCCGTTCCAGTTATTGGTTTCGAGTATCAGAATTGCGAAAATTTTGGTGGTTTCTCAACCATTCCTTAACTTCAAACTCCCATATCTCGCGAACGGATTGACGAGCTCGAAAAATTCTTGTTGCATCTGAAAGTAGAAACTCGCCCCATTAGAATGGTGTGTGTATCTTTCTCCTAGGCCTTTGTAGTTATTGGTTTCGAGTATCAGACTTGCGAATATTTTGATGGTTTCTCAAGCATTCCTTAACTTCAAACTCCCATATCTCGCGAACGGATTGACGAACTCGAGAAATTCCTATTGCATCTGAAACCAGAAACTCGTCCGATTACAACGGTATGTGTATTTTTGCCCTAGGCCATAGTAGTTATTGGTTTCGAGAATCAGACTTGCGAAAATTTTGATGGTTTCTCAACCATTGTTTAACTTCAAACTCCGATACCTCGCGAACGGATTGACGAACTCGAGAAATTCCAGTTGCATCTGAAAGTAGAAACTCGCCCCATTACAATGGTGTGTGTACTTTTCCCCTAGGCCATTCCAGTTATTGGTTTCGAGTAGCAGACTTGCGAATATTTTGATGGTTTCTCAAGCATTCCTTAACTTCAAACTCCCATATCTCGCGAACGAATTGACGAACTCGAGAAATTCCTGTTGCATCTGAAAGCAGAAACTCGTCCGATTACAACGGTATGTGTATTTTTGCCCTAGGCGATAGTAGTTATTGGTTTCGAGTATCAGACTTGCGAAAATTGTGATGGTCTCTCAACCATTCCTTAATTTCAAACTCCCATATCTCGCGAACGGATTGACGAGCTCGAGAAATTCCTGTTGCATCTGAAAATATAAACTCGTCCGATTACAAAGGTATGTGTATCTTTCCCCTAGGGCTTTGTAGTTATTGGTTTCGAGTATCAGACTTGCGAAAATTTTGATGGTTTCTCAACCATTCCTTAACTTCAAACTCCCATATCTCGCGAACGGATTGACGAGCTCGAGAAATTCCTGTTGCATCTGAAAGTATAAACTCGCCCGATTACAAAGGTATGTGTATTTTTCCCCTAGGGCTTTGTAGTTATTGGTTTCGAGTATCAGACTTGCGAAAATTTTGATGGTTTCTCAAGCATTCCTTAACTTCAAACTCCCATATCTCGCGAACGGATTGACGAACTCGATTATTTCCTGTTGCATCTGAAAGTAGAAAGTCGTCCGATTACAATGGTGTGTGTATTTTTTCCCTAGGTCATTCCAGTTATTCGTTTCTAGCATCAGAATTGCGAAAATTGTGATGGTCTCTCAACCATGCCTTCACTTCATACTCCCATATCTCGCGAACAGATTGACGAACTCGAGAAATTCCTGTTGCATTTGAAAGTAGAAACTTGCCCGATTACAATGGTGTGTGCACTTTTCCCCTAGGCCGTTCCAGTTATTGGTTTCGAGTATCAGACTTGCGAAAATTTTGGTGGTTTCTCAACCATTCCTTAACTTCAAACTCCCATATCTCGCGAACGGATTGACGAGCTCGAGAAATTCCTGTTGCATCCGAAAGTATAAACCCGCCCGATTACAAAGGTATGTGTATTTTTCCCCGTAGGGCTTTGTAGTTATTGGTTTCGAGTATCAGACTTGCGAAAATTTTGATGGTTTCTCAAGCATTCCTTAATTTCAAACTCCCATATCTCGCGAACGGATTGACGAACTCGATTATTTCCTGTTGCATCTGAAAGTAGAAAGTCGACCGATTACAATGATGTGTGTACTTTTTCCCTAGGTCATTCCAGTTATTCGTTTCTAGCATCAGAATTGCGAAAATTTTGATGGTTTCTCAAACATTCCTTAACTTCAAACTCCCATATCTCGCGAACGGTTTGACGAACTCGAGAAATTCCTGTTGCATCTGAAAGTAGAAACTCTCCCGATTACAAGGGTATGTGTATTTTTCCCCTAAGCCTTTGTAGTTATTGGTTTCGAGTATCAGACTTGCGAAAATTTTGATGGTTTCTCAAGCATTCCTTAACTTCAAACTCCCATATCTCGCGAACGAATTGACGAACTCGAGAAATTCCTGTTGCATCTGAAAGCAGAAACTCGTCCGATTACAACGGTATGTGTATTTTTGCCCTAGGCGATAGTAGTTATTGGTTTCGAGTATCAGACTTGCGAAAATTGTGATGGTCTCTCAACCATTCCTTAATTTCAAACTCCCATATCTCGCGAACGGATTGACGAGCTCGAGAAATTCCTGTTGCATCTGAAAATATAAACTCGTCCGATTACAAAGGTATGTGTATCTTTCCCCTAGGGCTTTGTAGTTATTGGTTTCGAGTATCAGACTTGCGAAAATTTTGATGGTTTCTCAACCATTCCTTAACTTCAAACTCCCATATCTCGCGAACGGATTGACGAGCTCGAGAAATTCCTGTTGCATCTGAAAGTATAAACTCGCCCGATTACAAAGGTATGTGTATTTTTCCCCTAGGGCTTTGTAGTTATTGGTTTCGAGTATCAGAATTGCGAAAATTTTGATGGTTTCTCAAGCATTCCTTAACTTCAAACTCCCATATCTCGCGAACGGATTGACGAACTCGATTATTTCCTGTTGCATCTGAAAGTAGAAAGTCGTCCGATTACAATGGTGTGTGTATTTTTTCCCTAGGTCATTCCAGTTATTCGTTTCTAGCATCAGAATTGCGAAAATTGTGATGGTCTCTCAACCATTCCTTCACTTCATACTCCCATATCTCGCGAACAGATTGACGAACTCGAGAAATTCCTGTTGCATTTGAAAGTAGAAACTTGCCCGATTACATTGGTGTGTGCACTTTTCCCCTAGGCCGTTCCAGTTATTGGTTTCGAGTATCAGACTTGCGAAAATTTTGGTGGTTTCTCAACCATTCCTTAACTTCAAACTCCCATATCTCGCGAACGGATTGACGAGCTCGAGAAATTCCTGTTGCATCCGAAAGTATAAACCCGCCCGATTACAAAGGTATGTGTATTTTTCCCCGTAGGGCTTTGTAGTTATTGGTTTCGAGTATCAGACTTGCGAAAATTTTGATGGTTTCTCAAGCATTCCTTAATTTCAAACTCCCATATCTCGCGAACGGATTGACGAACTCGATTATTTCCTGTTGCATCTGAAAGTAGAAAGTCGACCGATTACAATGATGTGTGTACTTTTTCCCTAGGTCATTCCAGTTATTCGTTTCTAGCATCAGAATTGCGAAAATTTTGATGGTTTCTCAAACATTCCTTAACTTCAAACTCCCATATCTCGCGAACGGTTTGACGAACTCGAGAAATTCCTGTTGCATCTGAAAGTAGAAACTCTCCCGATTACAAGGGTATGTGTATTTTTCCCCTAAGCCTTTGTAGTTATTGGTTTCGAGTATCAGACTTGCGAAAATTTTGATGGTTTCTCAACCATTCTTTAACGTTCAAACTCCCATATCTCGCGATCGGATTGACGAATCGGAGAAATTACTGTTGCACCTGAGAGTAGAAAGTCGCCCGATTACAAGGGTATGTGTATTTTTCCCCTATGCCATTCTGGTTAAGCGTTTGGGGCAGCAGAATTGCGAAAAATTTGTCGCCTTCTCAAACATTTCTTAGCTTCAAACTCTCATATCTCGCGAACGGATTGACCTAACCCAAATATTCCTATTGCATCTGAAAGTAGAAGCTCGCCCGATTACAACGGTATGTGTATTTTTTCCCTAGGCCGTTCTGGTTAAGCGTTTGGAGCAGCAGAATTGCGAAAAATTTTTTGCCTCCTCAACCATTTCTTGCTTCAAACTACCATATCTCGCGAACGGATTGACCAAACCCAAAAATTCCTGCTGCGTCTGAAAGTAGAAACTAGCCCGATTACAACAGTATGCGTATTTTTTCCCTAGGCCATTCTTGTTAAGCGTTTGGAGCAGCAGAATTGCGAAAAAATTTTTGCCTTCTCAACCATTTCTTGGCTTCAAACTCCCATATCTCGCGAACGGATTGAGCGAACCCAAAAATTCCTGCTGCGTCTGAAAGTAGAAACTCGCCCGATTACAACTGTATGCGTATTATTTCCCTAGGCCATTCTGGTTAAACGTTTGGAGCAGCAGAATTGCGAATAATTTGTTGTCTCCTCAACCATTTCTTAGCCTCAAACTCCCATATCTCGCGAACGGATTGAGTAAACCCAAAAATTCCTGCTGCGTCTGAAAGTAGAAACTCGCCCGATTACAACGTTGTGTGTATTTTTTCCCTAGGCCATTCTGGATAAGCGTTTGGAGCAGCAGAATTGCGAAATATTTTTTGCCTTCTCAACCATTTCTTGGCTTCGACCTCCCATATCTCGCGAACGGATTGAGCAAACCCAAAAATTCCTGCTGCGTCTGAAAGTAGAAACTCGCCCGATTACAACTGTATGCGTATTATTTCCCTAGGCCATTCTGGTTAAACGTTTGGAGCAGCAGAATTGAAAAATTTGTTGTCTTCTCAACCATTTCTTAGCCTCAAACTCCCTTATCTCGCGAACGGATTGACCTAACCCAAAAATTCCTATTGCATCTGAAAGTAGAAACTCGCCCGATTACAACGGTATGTGTATTTTTTCCCTAGACCATTCTGGATAAGCGTTTGGAGCAGCAGAATTGCGAAAAATTTGTTCTCTTCTCAACCATTCCTTAGCTTCAAACTCCCATATCTCGCGAACGGATTAACCTAACCCAAAAATTCCTTTTGCATTTGAGAGTAGAAAATCGCCCGATTACAACGGTATGTGTATTTTTTCCCTAGGCCATTCTGGTTAAGCGTTTGGAGCTGCAGAATTGAGAAAAATTTTTTGCCTTCTCAACCATTTCTTGGCTTCAAACTTCCATATCTCGCGAACGGATTGAGCAAACCCAAAAATTCCTGCTGCGTCTGAAAGTTGAAACTCGCCCGATTACAACGGTGTGATTATTTTTTCCCTAGGCCATTCTGGATAAGCGTTTGGAACAGCAGAATTGCGAAATATTTTTTACCTTCTCAACCATTTCTTGGCTTCAAAGTTCCATATCTCGCGAACGGATTGGCCTAACCCAAAAATTCCTGTTGCATCTGAAAGTAGAAGCTCGTCCGATTACAACGGTATGGGTATTTTTTCCCTAGGCCATTCTGGTTAAGCGTGTGGAGCAGCAGAATTGCGAAAAATTTTTTGCCTTCTCAACCATTTCTTGGCTTCAAACTTCCATATCTCGCGAACGGATTGACCTAACCCTAAAATTCCTATTGCATCTGAAAGTAGAAACTCGCCCGAATACAACGGTATGTGTACTTTTTCCGTTGGCCATTCTGGTTAAGCGTTTGGAGCAGCAGAATTGCGAAAAATTTTTTGCCTCCTCAACCATTTCTTGTCATCAAACTCCCATATCTAGCGAACGGATTGAGCAAACCCAAAAATTCCTGCTGCGTCTGAAAGTAGAAACTCGCCCGATTACAACGGTATGTGTATTTTTTCCCTAGACCATTCTGGATAAGCGTTTGGAGCAGCAGAATTGCGAAAAATTTGTTCTCTTCTCAACCATTCCTTAGCTTCAAACTCCCATATCTCGCGAACGGATTCACCTATCCCAAAAATTCCTATTGCATTTGAGAGTAGAAAATCGCCCGATTACAACGGTATGTGTATTTTTTCCCTAGGCCATTCTGGTTAAGCGTTTGGAGCAGCAGAATTGCGAAAAATTTTTTGCCTTCTCAACCATTTCTTGGTTTCAAACTCCCATATCTCGCGAACGGATTGAGCAAACCCAAAAATTCCTGCTGCGTCTGAAAGTAGAAACTCGCCCGATTACAACGGTGTGTGTATTTTTTCCTTGGCCATTCTGGTTAAGCGTTTGGATAAGCAGAATTGCGAAAAATTTTTTGCCTTCTCAACCACTTCTTGGCTTCAAACTCCCATATCACGCGAACGGATTGAGCAAACCCAAAAATTCCTGCTGCGTCTGAAAGTAGAAACCCGCTCGATTACAACTGTATGCGTATTTTATCCCTAGGCCATTCTGGTTAAACGTTTGGAGCAGCAGAATTGCGAAAAATTTGTTGTCTTCTCAAACATTTCTTAGCTTCAAACTCCCACATCTCGCGAACGGATTGACCTAACCCAAAAATTCCTGTTGCATCTGAAAGTAGAAACTCGCTCGATTACAACGGTATATGTATTTTTTCCCTAGGCCATTCTGGATAAACGTTTGGAGCAGCAGAATTGCGAAATATTTTTTACCTTCTCAACCATTTCTTGGCTTCAAACTCCCATATCTCGCGAACGGATTGACCAAACCCAAAAATTCCTGTTGCATCTGAAAGTAGAAGCTCGTCCGATTACAACGGTGTGGGTATTTTTTCCCTAGGCCAGTCTGGTTAAGCGTTTGGAGCAGCAGAATTGCGAAAAATTTTTTGCCTTCTCAACCATTTCTTGTCTTCAAACTCCCATATCTCGCGAACGGAATGACCTAACCCAAAAATTCCTGTTGCATCTGAAAGTAGAAACTCGCTCGATTACAACGGTATATGTATTTTTTCCCTAGGCCATTCTGGTTAAGCGTTTGGAGCAGCAGAAATGCGAAAAATTTTTTGCCTTCTCAACCATTTCTTGGCTTCAAACTGCCATATCTCGCGAACGGATTGACCTAACCCTAAAATTCCTACTGCATCTGAAAGTAGAAACTCGCCCGAATACAACGGTATGTGTACTTTTTCCGTAGGCCATTCTGGTTAAGCGTTTGGAGCAGCAGAATTGCGAAAAATTTTTTGCCTTCTCAACCATTTCTTGTCATCAAACTCCCATATCTCGCGAACGGATTGACCAAACCCAAAAATTCCTGCTGCGTCTGAAAGTAGAAACTCGCCCGATTACAACTGTATGCGTATTATTTCCCTAGGCCATTCTGGTTAAACGTCTGGAGCAGCAGAATTGCGAAAAATTTTTTGCCTTCTCAACCATTTCTTGGCTTCAAACTCCCATATCTCGCGAACGGATTGACCAAACCCAAAAATTCCTGCTGCGTCTGAAAGTAGAAACTAGCCCGATTACAACAGTGTGCGTATTTTTTCCCTAGGCCATCCTGGTTAAGCGTTTGGAGCAGCAGAATTGCGAAAAATTTTTTGCCTTCTCAACCATTTCTTGGCTTCAAACTCCCATATCTCCCGAACGGATTGAGCAAACCCAAAAATTCCTGCTGCGTCTGAAAGTAGAAACTCGCCCGATTACAACGGTGTGTGTATTTTTTCCCTAGGCCATTCTGGATAAGCGTTTGGAGCAGCAGAATTGCGAAATATTTTTTGCCTTCTCAACCATTTCTTGGCTTCAAACTCCCATATCTCGCGAACGGATTGAGCGAACCCAAAAATTCCTGCTGCGTCTGAAAGTAGAAACTCGCCCGATTACAACTGTATGCGTATTATTTCCCTAGGCCATTCTGGTTAAACGTCTGGAGCAGCAGAATTGCGAAAAATTTGTTGTCTTCTCTACCATTTCTTAGCCTCAAACTCCCTTATCTCGCGAACGGATTGACCTAACCCAAAAATTCCTATTGCATCTGAAAGTAGAAACTCGCCCGATTACAACGGTATGTGTATTTTTTCCCTAGGCCATTCTGGTTAAGCGTTTGGAGCAGCAGAATTGCGAAAAATTTTTCGCCTTCTCAACCATTTCTTGGCTTCAAACTCCCATATCTCGCGAACGGATTGAGCAAACCCAAAAATTCCTGCTGCGTTTGAAAGTAGAAACTCGCCCGATTACACCGGTGTGAGTATTTTTTCCCTAGGCCATTCTGGATAAGCGTTTGGAGCAGCAGAATTGCGAAATATTTTTTACCTTCTCAACCATTTCTTGGCTTCAAACTCCCATATCTCGCGAACGGATTGACCTAACCCAAAAATTCCTGTTGCATCTGAAAGTAGAAGCTCGTCCGATTACAACGGTGTGGGTATTTTTTCCCTAGGCCATTCTGGTTAAGCGTTTGGAGCAGCAGAAATGCGAAAAATTTTTTGCCTTCTCAACCATTTCTTGGCTTCAAACTGCCATATCTCGCGAACGGATTGACCTAACCCTAAAATTCCTATTGCATGTGAAAGTAGAAACTCGCCCGAATACAACGGTATGTGTACTTTTTCCGTAGGCCATTCTGGTTAAGCGTTTGGAGCAGCAGAATTGCGAAAAATTTTTTGCCTTCTCAACCATTTCTTGTCATCAAACTCCCATATCTCGCGAACGGATTGACCAAACCCAAAAGTTCCTGCTGCGTCTGAAAGTAGAAACTAGCCCGATTACAACTGTGTGCGTATTTTTTCCCTAGGCCATTCTGGTTCAGCGTTTGGAGCAGCAGAATTGCGAAAAATTGTTTGCCTCCTCAACCATTTGTTAGCTTCAAACTGCCATATCTCGCGAACGGATTGACCTAACCCAAAAATTCCTGTTGCATTTGAAAGTAGAAACTTGCCCGATTACAACGGTAGGTGTATTTTTTCCCTAGGCCATTCTGGTTAAGCGTTTGGAGCAGCAGAATTGCGAAAAATTTGTTGTCTTCTCAACCATTTCTTAGTTTCAAACTCCCATATCTCGCGAACGGATTGAGCAAACCCAAAAATTCCTGCTGCGTCTGAAAGTAGAAACTCGCTCGATTACAACTGTATGCGTATTTTTTCCCTAGGCCATTCTGGTTAAACTTTTGGAGCAGCAGAATTGCGAAAAATTTGTTGTCTTCTCAAACATTTCTTAGCTTCAAACTCCCATATCTCGCGAACGGATTGACATAACCCAAATATTCTTATTGCATCTGAAAGTAGAAGCTCGCCCGATTACAACGGTATGTGTATTTTTTCCCTAGGCCGTTCTGGTTAAGCGTTTGGAGCAGCAGAATTGCGAAAAATTTTTTGCCTTCTCAACCATTTCTTGGCTTCAAACTCCCATATCTCGCGAACGGATTGACCAAACCCAAAAATTCCTGCTGCGTCTGAAAGTAGAAACTAGCCCGATTACAACAGTATGCGTATTTTTTCCCTAGGCCATTCTGGTTAAGCGTTTGGAACAGCAGAATTGCGAAAAAATTTTTGCCTTCTCAACCATTTCTTAGATTCAAAGTCCCATATCTCGCGAACGGATTGACCAAACCCAAAAATTCCTGCTGCGTCTGAAAGTAGAAACTCGCCCGATTACAAATGTATGCGTATTTTTTCCCTAGGCCATTCTGGTTAAGCGTTTGGAGCAGCAGAATTGCGAAAAATTTTTTGTCTTCTCAACCATTTCTTAGCTTCAAACTCCCACATCTCGCGAACGGATTGACCTAACCCAAAAATTCCTATTGCATTTGAAAGTAGAAAATCGCCCGATTTCAACGGTATGTGTATTTTTTCCCTAAGCCATTCTGGTTAAGCGTTTGGAGCAGCAGAATTGCGAAAAATTTTACGCCTTCTCAACCATTTCTTGGCTTCAAACTCCCATATCTCGCGAACGGAATGACCAAACCCAAAAATTCCTGCTGCGTCTGAAAGTAGAAACTAGCCCGATTACAACAGTATGCGTATTTTTTCCCTAGGACATTCTGGTTAGGCGTTTGGAGCAGCAGAATTGCGAAAAATTTTTTGCCTTCTCAACCATTTCTTGTCTTCAAACTCCCATATCTCGCGAACGGAATGACCTAACCCAAAAATTCCTGTTGCATCTGAAAGTAGAAACTAGCCCGATTACAACAGTATGCGTATTTTTTCCCTAGGCCATTCTGGTTAAGCGTTTGGAGCAGCAGAATTGCGAAAAATTTTTTGCCTTCTCAACCATTTCTTGGCTTCAAACTGCCATATCTCGCGAACGGATTGACCTAACCCTAAAATTCCTATTGCATCTGAAAGTAGAAACTCGCCCGAATACAACGGTATGTGTACTTTTTCCGTAGGCCATTCTGGTTAAGCGTTTGGAGCAGCAGAATTGCGAAAAATTTTTTTCCTTCTCAACCATTTCTTGTCATCAAACTCCCATATCTCGCGAACGGATTGACCAAACCCAAAAATTCCTGCTGCGTCTGAAAGTAGAAACTAGCCCGATTACAACTGTGTGCGTATTTTTTCCCTAGGCCATTCTGGTTCAGCATTTGGAGCAGCAGAATTACGAAAAATTTTTTGCCTTCTCAACCATTTGTAAGCTTCAAACTGCCATATCTCGCGAACGGATTGACCTAACCCAAATATTTCTATTGCATCTGAAAGTAGAAGCTCGCCCGATTACAACGGTATGTGTATTTTTTCCCTAGGCCGTTCTGGTTAACCGTTTGGAGCAGCAGAATTGCGAAAAATTTTTTGCCTTCTCAACCATTTCTTGGCTTCAAACTCCCATATCTCGCGAACGGATTGACCTAACCCAAATATTCCTATTGCATCTGAAAGTAGAAGCTCGCCCGATTACAACGGTATGTGTATTTTTTCCCTAGGCCGTTCTGGTTAAGCGTTTGGAGCAGCAGAATTGCGAAAAATTTTTTGCCTTCTCAACCATTTCTTGGCTTCAAACTCCCATATCTCGCGAACGGATTGACCAAACCCAAAAATTCCTGCTGCGTCTGAAAGTAGAACCTCGCTCGATTACAACTGTATGCGTATTTTTTCCCTAGGCCATTCTGGTTAAACTTTTGGAGCAGCAGAATTGCGAAAAATTTGTTGTCTTCTCAAACATTTCTTAGCTTCAAACTCCCATATCTCGCGAACGGATTGACATAACCCAAATATTCTTATTGCATCTGAAAGTAGAAGCTCGCCCGATTACAACGGTATGTGTATTTTTTCCCTAGGCCATTCTGGTTAAGCGTTTGGAGCAGCAGAATTGCGAAAAATTTTTTGCCTTCTCAACCATTTCTTGGCTTCAAACTGCCATATCTCGCGAACGGATTGACCTAACCCTAAAATTCCTATTGCATCTGAAAGTAGAAACTCGCCCGAATACAACGGTATGTGTACTTTTTCCGTAGGCCATTCTGGTTAAGCGTTTGGAGCAGCAGAATTGCGAAAAATTTTTTGCCTCCTCAACCATTTCTTGTCATCAAACTCCCATATCTCGCGAACGGATTGACCAAACCCAAAAATTCCTGCTGCGTCTGAAAGTAGAAACTAGCCCGATTACAACTGTGTGCGTATTTTTTCCCTAGGCCATTCTGGTTCAGCGTTTGGAGCAGCAGAATTGCGAAAAATTTTTTGCCTTCTCAACCATTTGTTAGCTTCAAACTGCCATATCTCGCGAACGGATTGACCTAACCCAAAAATTCCTGCTGCGTCTGAAAGTAGAAACTAGCCCGATTACAACTGTGTGCGTATTTTTTCCCTAGGCCATCCTGGTTAAGCGTTTGGAGCAGCAGAATTGCGAAAAATTTTTTGCCTTCTCAACCATTTCTGGGCTTCAAACTCCCATATCTCCCGAACGGATTGAGCAAACCCAAAAATTCCTGCTGCGTCTGAAAGTAGAAACTCGCCCGATTACAACGGTGTGTGTATTTTTTCCCTAGGCCATTCTGGATAAGCGTTTGGAGCAGCAGAATTGCGAAATATTTTTTGCCTCCTCAACCATTTCTTGGCTTCAAACTCCCATATCTCGCGAACGGATTGACCAAACCCAAAAATTCCTGCTGCGTCTGAAAGTAGAAACTCGCTCGATTACAACTGTATGCGTATTTTTTCCCTAGGTCATTCTGGTTAAACGTTTGGAGCAGCAGAATTGCGAAAAATTTGTTGTCTTCTCAAACATTTCTTAGCTTCAAACTCCCATATCTCGCGAACGGATTGACATAACCCAAATATTCCTATTGCATCTGAAAGTAGAAGCTCGCCCGATTACAACGGTATGTGTATTTTTTCCCTAGGCCATTCTGGTTCAGCGTTTGGAGCAGCAGAATTGCGAAATATTTTTTGCCTTCTCAACCATTTCTTGGCTTCAAACTCCCATATCTCTCGAACGGATTGAGCGAACCCAAAAATTCCTGCTGCGTCTGAAAGTAGAAACTCGCCCGATTACAAATGTATGCGTATTATTTCCCTAGGCCATTCTGGTTAAACGTCTGGAGCAGCAGAATTGCGAAAAATTTGTTGTCTTCTCAACCATTTCTTAGCCTCAAACTCCCTTATCTCGCGAACGGATTGACCTAACCCAAAAATTCCTATTGCATCTGAAAGTAGAAACTCGCCCGATTACAACGGTATGTGTATTTTTTCCCTAGGCCATTCTGGTTAAGCGTTTGGAGCAGCAGAATTGCGAAAACTTTTTCGCCTTCTCAACCATTTCTTGGCTTCAAACTCCCATATCTCGCGAACGGATTGAGCAAACCCAAAAATTCCTGCTGCGTCTGAAAGTAGAAACTCGCCCGATTACAACGGTGTGAGTATTTTTTCCCTAGGCCATTCTGGATAAACGTTTGGAGCAGCAGAATTGCGAAATATTTTTTACCTTCTCAACCATTTCTTGGCTTCAAACTCCCATATCTCGCGAACGGATTGACCTAACCCAAAAATTCCTGTTGCATCTGAAAGTAGAAGCTCGTCCGATTACAACGGTGTGGGTATTTTTTCCCTAGGCCAGTCTGGTTAAGCGTTTGGAGCAGCAGAATTGCGAAAAATTTTTTGCCTTCTCAACCATTTCTTGTCTTCAAACTCCCATATCTCGCGAACGGAATGACCTAACCCAAAAATTCCTGTTGCATCTGAAAGTAGAAACTCGCTCGATTACAACGGTATGTGTATTTTTTCCCTAGGCCATTCTGGTTAAGCGTTTGGAGCAGCAGAATTGTGAAAAATTTTTTGCCTTCTCTACCATTTCTTGGCTTCAAACTCCCATATCTCGCGAACGGATTGACCTAACGCAAAAATTCCTGCTACGTCTGAAAGTAGAAACTAGCCCGATTACAACAGTGTGCGTATTTTTTCCCTAGGCCATCCTGGTTAAGCGTTTGGAGCAGCAGAATTGCGAAAAATTTTTTGCCTTCTCAACCATTTCTTGTCTTCAAACTCCCATATCTCGCGAACGGAATGACCTAACCCAAAAATTCCTGTTGCATCTGAAAGTAGAAGCTCGTCCGATTACAACGGTGTGGGTATTTTTTACCTAGGCCAGTCTGGTTAAGCGTTTGGAGCAGCAGAATTGCGAAAAATTTTTTGCCTTCTCAACCATTTCTTGTCCTCAAACTCCCATATCTCGCGAACGGAATGACCTAACCCAAAAATTCCTGTTGCATCTGAAAGTAGAAACTCGCTCGATTACAACGGTATGTGTATTTTTTCCCTAGGCCATTCTGGTTAAGCGTTTGGAGCAGCAGAAATGCGAAAAATTTTTTGCCTTCTCAACCATTTCTTGGCTTCAAACTGCCATATCTCGCGAACGGATTGACCTAACCCTAAAATTCCTATTGCATCTGAAAGTAGAAACTCGCCCGAATACAACGGTATGTGTACTTTTTCCGTAGGCCATTCTGGTTAAGCGTTTGGAGCAGCAGAATTGCGAAAAATTTTTTGCCTTCTCAACCATTTCTTGTCATCAAACTCCCATATCTCGCGAACGGATTGACCAAACCCAAAAGTTCCTGCTGCGTCTGAAAGTAGAAACTAGCCCGATTACAACTGTGTGCGTATTTTTTCCCTAGGCCATTCTGGTTCAGCGTTTGGAGCAGCAGAATTGCGAAAAATTGTTTGCCTCCTCAACCATTTGTTAGCTTCAAACTGCCATATCTCGCGAACGGATTGACCTAACCCAAAAATTCCTGTTGCATTTGAAAGTAGAAACTTGCCCGATTACAACGGTAGGTGTATTTTTTCCCTAGGCCATTCTGGTTAAGCGTTTGGAGCAGCAGAATTGCGAAAAATTTGTTGTCTTCTCAACCATTTCTTAGCTTCAAACTCCCATATCTCGCGAACGGATTGAGCAAACCCAAAAATTCCTGCTGCGTCTGAAAGTAGAAACTCGCTCGATTACAACTGTATGCGTATTTTTTCCCTAGGCCATTCTGGTTAAACTTTTGGAGCAGCAGAATTGCGAAAAATTTGTTGTCTTCTCAAACATTTCTTAGCTTCAAACTCCCATATCTCGCGAACGGATTGACATAACCCAAATATTCTTATTGCATCTGAAAGTAGAAGCTCGCCCGATTACAACGGTATGTGTATTTTTTCCCTAGGCCGTTCTGGTTAAGCGTTTGGAGCAGCAGAATTGCGAAAAATTTTTTGCCTTCTCAACCATTTCTTGGCTTCAAACTCCCATATCTCGCGAACGGATTGACCAAACCCAAAAATTCCTGCTGCGTCTGAAAGTAGAAACTAGCCCGATTACAACAGTATGCGTATTTTTTCCCTAGGCCACTCTGGTTAAGCGTTTGGAGCAGCAGAATTGCGAAAAATTTTTTGTCTTCTCAACCATTTCTTAGCTTCAAACTCCCACATCTCGCGAACGGATTGACCTAACCCAAAAATTCCTATTGCATTTTAAAGTAGAAAATCGCCCGATTTCAACGGTATGTGTATTTTTTCCCTAAGCCATTCTGGTTAAGCGTTTGGAGCAGCAGAATTGCGAAAAATTTTACGCCTTCTCAACCATTTCTTGGCTTCAAACTCCCATATCTCGCGAACGGAATGACCAAACCCAAAAATTCCTGCTGCGTCTGAAAGTAGAAACTAGCCCGATTACAACAGTATGCGTATTTTTTCCCTAGGACATTCTGGTTAGGCGTTTGGAGCAGCAGAATTGCGAAAAATTTTTTGCCTTCTCAACCATTTCTTGTCTTCAAACTCCCATATCTCGCGAACGGAATGACCTAACCCAAAAATTCCTGTTGCATCTGAAAGTAGAAACTAGCCCGATTACAACAGTATGCGTATTTTTTCCCTAGGCCATTCTGGTTAAGCGTTTGGAGCAGCAGAATTGCGAAAAATTTTTTGCCTTCTCAACCATTTCTTGGCTTCAAACTGCCATATCTCGCGAACGGATTGACCTAACCCTAAAATTCCTATTGCATCTGAAAGTAGAAACTCGCCCGAATACAACGGTATGTGTACTTTTTCCGTAGGCCATTCTGGTTAAGCGTTTGGAGCAGCAGAATTGCGAAAAATTTTTTTCCTTCTCAACCATTTCTTGTCATCAAACTCCCATATCTCGCGAACGGATTGACCAAACCCAAAAATTCCTGCTGCGTCTGAAAGTAGAAACTAGCCCGATTACAACTGTGTGCGTATTTTTTCCCTAGGCCATTCTGGTTCAGCATTTGGAGCAGCAGAATTGCGAAAAATTTTTTGTCTTCTCAACCATTTCTTAGCTTCAAACTCCCACATCTCGCGAACGGATTGACCTAACCCAAAAATTCCTATTGCATTTGAAAGTAGAAAATCGCCCGATTTCAACGGTATGTGTATTTTTTCCCTAAGCCATTCTGGTTAAGCGTTTGGAGCAGCAGAATTGCGAAAAATTTTACGCCTTCTCAACCATTTCTTGGCTTCAAACTCCCATATCTCGCGAACGGAATGACCAAACCCAAAAATTCCTGCTGCGTCTGAAAGTAGAAACTAGCCCGATTACAACAGTATGCGTATTTTTTCCCTAGGACATTCTGGTTAGGCGTTTGGAGCAGCAGAATTGCGAAAAATTTTTTGCCTTCTCAACCATTTCTTGTCTTCAAACTCCCATATCTCGCGAACGGAATGACCTAACCCAAAAATTCCTGTTGCATCTGAAAGTAGAAACTCGCTCGATTACAACGGTATGTGTATTTTTTCCCTAGGCCATTCTGGTTAAGCGTTTGGAGCAGCAGAATTGCGAAAAATTTTTTGCCTTCTCAACCATTTATGGCTTCAAACTGCCATATCTCGCGAACGGATTGACCTAACCCTAAAATTCCTATTGCATCTGAAAGTAGAAACTCGCCCGATTACAACTGTATGTGTATTTTTTCCCTAGGCCGTTCTGGTTAAGCGTTTGGAGCAGCAGAATTGCGAAAAATTTTTTGCCTTCTCAACCATTTCTTGGCTTCAAACTCCCATATCTCGCGAACGGATTGACCAAACCCAAAAATTCCTGCTGCGTCTGAAAGTAGAAACTAGCCCGATTACAACAGTATGCGTATTTTTTCCCTAGGCCATTCTGGTTAAGCGTTTGGAACAGCAGAATTGCGAAAAAATTTTTGCCTTCTCAACCATTTCTTAGCTTCAAGGTCCCATATCTCGCGAACGGATTGACCAAACCCAAAAATTCCTGCTGCGTCTGAAAGTAGAAACTCGCCCGATTACAAATGTATGCGTATTTTTTCCCTAGGACATTCTGGTTAAGCGTTTGGAGCAGCAGAATTGCGAAAAATTTGTTGTCTTCTCAACCATGTCTTAGCTTCAAACTCCCACATCTCGCGAACGGATTGACCTAACCCAAACATTCCTATTGCATTTGAATGTAGAAAATCGCCCGATTACAACGGTTTGTGTATTTTTTCCCTAAGCCATTCTGGTTAAGCGTTTGGAGCAGCAGAATTGCCAAAAATTTTTTGCCTTCTCAACCATTTCTTGGCTTCAAACTCCCATATCTCGCGAACGGATTGACCAAACCCAAAAATTCCTGCTGCGTCTGAAAGTAGAAACTAGCCCGATTACAACAGTATGCGTATTTTTTCCCTAGGCCATTCTGGTTAAGCGTTTGGAGCAGCAGAATTGCGAAAAATTTTTTGTCTTCTCAACCATTTCTTAGCTTCAAACTCCCACATCTCGCGAACGGATTGACCTAACCCAAAAATTCCTATTGCATTTGAAAGTAGAAAATCGCCCGATTTCAACGGTATGTGTATTTTTTCCCTAAGCCATTCTGGTTAAGCGTTTGGAGCAGCAGAATTGCGAAAAATTTTACGCCTTCTCAACCATTTCTTGGCTTCAAACTCCCATATCTCGCGAACGGAATGACCAAACCCAAAAATTCCTGCTGCGTCTGAAAGTAGAAACTAGCCCGATTACAACAGTATGCGTATTTTTTCCCTAGGACATTCTGGTTAGGCGTTTGGAGCAGCAGAATTGCGAAAAATTTTTTGCCTTCTCAACCATTTCTTGTCTTCAAACTCCCATATCTCGCGAACGGAATGACCTAACCCAAAAATTCCTGTTGCATCTGAAAGTAGAAACTCGCTCGATTACAACGGTATGTGTATTTTTTCCCTAGGCCATTCTGGTTAAGCGTTTGGAGCAGCAGAATTGCGAAAAATTTTTTGCCTTCTCAACCATTTCTTGGCTTCAAACTGCCATATCTCGCGAACGGATTGACCTAACCCTAAAATTCCTATTGCATCTGAAAGTAGAAACTCGCCCGAATACAACGGTATGTGTACTTTTTCCGTAGGCCATTCTGGTTAAGCGTTTGGAGCAGCAGAATTGCGAAAAATTTTTTTCCTTCTCAACCATTTCTTGTCATCAAACTCCCATATCTCGCGAACGGATTGACCAAACCCAAAAATTCCTGCTGCGTCTGAAAGTAGAAACTAGCCCGATTACAACTGTGTGCGTATTTTTTCCCTAGGCCATTCTGGTTCAGCATTTGGAGCAGCAGAATTGCGAAAAATTTTTTGCCTTCTCAACCATTTGTTAGCTTCAAACTGCCATATCTCGCGAACGGATTGACCTAACCCAAATATTCCTATTGCATCTGAAAGTAGAAGCTCGCCCGATTACAACGGTATGTGTATTTTTTCCCTAGGCCGTTCTGGTTAACCGTTTGGAGCAGCAGAATTGCGAAAAATTTTTTGCCTTCTCAACCATTTGTTAGCTTCAAACTGCCATATCTCGCGAACGGATTGAGCAAACCCAAAAATTCCTAGTGCGTCTGAAATTAGAAACTAGCCCGATTACAACAGTAAGCTTATTTTTTCCCTAGGACATTCTGGTTAAGCGTTTGGAGCAGCAGAATTGCGAAAAATTTTTTGCCTTCTCAACCATTTCTTGGCTTCAAACTCCCATATCTCCCGAACGGATTGAGCAAACCCAAAAATTCCTGCTGCGTCTGAAAGTAGAAACTCGCCCGATTACAACGGTGTGTGTATTTTTTCCCTAGGCCATTCTGGATAAGCGTTTGGAGGAGCAGAATTGCGAAATATTTTTTGCCTTCTCAACCATTTCTTGGCTTCAAACTCCCATATCTCGCGAACGGATTGAGCGAACCCAAAAATTCCTGCTGCGTCTGAAAGTAGAAACTCGCCCGATTACAACTGTATGCGTATTATTTCCCTAGGCCATTCTGGTTAAACGTTTGGAGCAGCAGAATTGCGAAAAATTTTACGCCTTCTCAACCATTTCTTGGCTTCAAACTCCCATATCTCGCGAACGGAATGACCAAACCCAAAAATTCCTGCTGCGTCTGAAAGTAGAAACTAGCCCGATTACAACAGTATGCGTATTTTTTCCCTAGGACATTCTGGTTAGGCGTTTGGAGCAGCAGAATTGCGAAAAATTTTTTGCCTTCTCAACCATTTCTTGTCTTCAAACTCCCATATCTCGCGAACGGAATGACCTAACCCAAAAATTCCTGTTGCATCTGAAAGTAGAAACTAGCCCGATTACAACAGTATGCGTATTTTTTCCCTAGGCCATTCTGGTTAAGCGTTTGGAGCAGCAGAATTGCGAAAAATTTTTTGCCTTCTCAACCATTTCTTGGCTTCAAACTGCCATATCTCGCGAACGGATTGACCTAACCCTAAAATTCCTATTGCTTCTGAAAGTAGAAACTCGCCCGATTACAACGGTATGTGTATTTTTTCCCTAGGCCGTTCTGATTAAGCGTTTGGAGCAGCAGAATTGCGAAAAATTTTTTGCCTTCTCAACCATTTCTTGTCTTCAAACTCCCATATCTCGCGAACGGAATGACCAAACCCAAAAATTCCTGCTGCGTCTGAAAGTAGAAACTAGCCCGATTACAACAGTATGCGTATTTTTTCCCTAGGACATTCTGGTTAGGCGTTTGGAGCAGCAGAATTGCGAAAAATTTTTTGCCTTCTCAACCATTTCTTGTCTTCAAACTCCCATATCTCGCGAACGGAATGACCTAACCCAAAAATTCCTGTTGCATCTGAAAGTAGAAACTAGCCCGATTACAACAGTATGCGTATTTTTTCCCTAGGCCATTCTGGTTAAGCGTTTGGAGCAGCAGAATTGCGAAAAATTTTTTGCCTTCTCAACCATTTCTTGGCTTTGAACTCCCATATCTCGCGAACGGATTGACCAAACCCAAAAATTCCTGCTGCGTCTGAAAGTAGAAACTCGCCCGATTACAACTGTTTGCGTATTTTTTCCCTAGGACATTCTGGTTAAGCGTTTGGAGCAGCAGAATTGCGAAAAATTTGTTGTCTTCTCAACCATTTCTTAGCTTCAAACTCCCATATCTCGCGAACGGATTGACCTAACCCAAATATTCCTATTGCATCTGAAAGTAGAAACTCGCCCGATTACAACGGTATGTGTATTTTTTCCCTAGGCCGTTCTGATTAAGCGTTTGGAGCAGCAGAATTGCGAAAAATTTTTTGCCTTCTCAACCATTTCTTGGCTTCAAACTACCATATCTCGCGAACGGATTGACCAAACCCAAAAATTCCTGCTGCGTCTGAAAGTAGAAACTAGCCCGATTACAACTGTATGCGTATTTTTTCCCTAGGACATTCTGGTTAAGCGTTTGGAGCAGCAGAATTGCGAAAAATTTGTTGTCTTCTCAACCATTTCTTAGCTTCAAACTCCCATATCTCGCGAACGGATTGACCTAACCCAAAAATTCCTATTGCATTTGAAAGTAGAAAATCGCCCGATTACAACGGTATGTGTATTTTTTCCCTAAGCCATTCTGGTTAAGCGTTTGGAACAGCAGAATTGCGAAAAATTTTTTGCCTTCTCAACCATTTCTTGGATTGGAACTCCCATATCTCGCGAACGGATTGAGCAAACCCAAAAATTCCTGCTGCGTCTGAAAGTAGAAACTCGCCCGATTACAACGGTGTGTGTATTTTTTCCCTAGGCCATTCTGGTTAAGCGTTTGGAGCAGCAGAATTGCGAAAAATTTTTTGCCTTCTCAACCATTTCTTGGCTTCGAACTCCCATATCTCGCGAACGGATTGAGCAAACCCAAAAATTCCTGCTGCGTCTGAAAGTAGAAACTCGCTCGATTACAACTGTATGCGTATTTTTTCCCTGGGCCATTCTGGTTAAACGTTTGGAGCAGCAGAATTGCGAAAAATTTGTTGTCTTCTCAACCATTTCTTGGCTTCAAACTCCCATATCTCGCGAACGGATTGACCAAACCCAAAAATTCCTGCTGCGTCTGAAAGTAGAAACTCGCCCGAATACAACTGTTTGCGTATTTTTTCCCTAGGACATTCTGGTTAAGCGTTTGGAGCAGCAGAATTGCGAAAAATTTGTTGTCTTCTCAACCATTTCTTAGCTTCAAACTTCCACATCTCGCGAACGGATTGACCTAACCCAAAAATTCCTATTGCATTTGAAAGTAGAAAATCGCCCGATTTCAACGGTATGTGTATTTTTTCCCTAAGCCATTCTGGTTAAGCGTTTGGAGCAGCAGAATTGCGAAAAATTTTTTGCCTTCTCAACCATTTCTTGGCTTCAAACTCCCATATCTCGCGAACGGAATGACCAAACCCAAAAATTCCTGCTGCGTCTGAAAGTAGAAACTCGCCCGATTACAACTGTATGCGTATTTTTTCCCTAGGACATTCTGGTTAAGCGTTTGGAACAGCAGAATTGCGAAAAATTTTTTGCCTTCTCAACCATTTCTTGGATTGGAACTCCCATATCTCGCGAACGGATTGAGCAAACCCAAAAATTCCTGCTGCGTCTGAAAGTAGAAACTCGCCCGATTACAACGGTGTGTGTATTTTTTCCCTAGGCCATTCTGGTTAAGCGTTTGGAGCAGCAGAATTGCGAAAAATTTTTTGCCTTCTCAACCATTTCTTGGCTTCGAACTCCCATATCTCGCGAACGGATTGAGCAAACCCAAAAATTCCTGCTGCGTCTGAAAGTAGAAACTCGCTCGATTACAACTGTATGCGTATTTTTTCCCTGGGCCATTCTGGTTAAACGTTTGGAGCAGCAGAATTGCGAAAAATTTGTTGTCTTCTCAAACATTTCTTAGCTTCAAACTCCCATATCTCGCGAACGGATTGACCTAACCCAAATATTCCTATTGCATCTGAAAGTAGAAACTCGCCCGATTACAACGGTATGTGTATTTTTTCCCTAGGCCGTTCTGATTAAGCGTTTGGAGCAGCAGAATTGCGAGAAATTTTTTGCCTTCTCAACCATTTCTTGGCTTCAAACTCCCATATCTCGCGAACGGATTGACCAAACCCTAAAATTCCTGCTGCGTCTGAAAGTAGAAACTAGCCCGATTACAACAGTAAGCGTATTTTTTCCCTAGGACATTCTGGTTAAGCGTTTGGAGCAGCAGAATTGCGAAAAATTTTTTGCCTTCTCAACCATTTCTTGGCTTCAAACTCCCATACCTCCCGAACGGATTGAGCAAACCCAAAAATTCCTGCTGCGTCTGAAAGTAGAAACTCGCCCGATTACAAAGGTGTGTGTATTTTTTCCCTAGGCCATTCTGGATAAGCGTTTGGAGGAGCAGAATTGCGAAATATTTTTTGCCTTCTCAACCATTTCTTGGCTTCAAACTCCCATATCTCGCGAACGGATTGAGCGAACCCAAAAATTCCTGCTGCGTCTGAAAGTAGAAACTCGCCCGATTACAACTGTATGCGTATTATTTCCCCAGGCCATTCTGGTTAAACGTTTGGAGCACCAGAATTGCGAAAAATTTGTTGTCTTCTCAACCATTTCTTAGCCTCAAACTCCCTTATCTCGCGAACGGATTGACCTAACCCAAAAATTCCTATTGCTTCTGAAAGTAGAAACTCGCCCGATTACAACGGTATGTGTATTTTTTCCCTAGGCCATTCTGGATAAGCGTTTGGAGCAGCAGAATTGCGAAAAATTTGTTGTCTTCTCAACCATTTCTTGGCTTCAAACTCCCATATCTCGCGAACGGATTGACCAAACCCAAAAATTCCTGCTGCGTCTGAAAGTAGAAACTAGCCCGATTACAACAGTATGCGTATTTTTTCCCTAGGCCATTCTGGTTAAGCGTTTGGAGCAGCAGAATTGCGAAAAATTTTTTGCCTTCTCAACCATTTGTTAGCTTCAAACTGCCATATCTCGCGAACGGATTGACCTAACCCAAATATTCCTATTGCATCTGAAAGTAGAAGCTCGCCCGATTACAACGGTATGTGTATTTTTTCCCTAGGCCGTTCTGGTTAACCGTTTGGAGCAGCAGAATTGCGAAAAATTTTTTGCCTTCTCAACCATTTGTTAGCTTCAAACTGCCATATCTCGCGAACGGATTGAGCAAACCCAAAAATTCCTAGTGCGTCTGAAATTAGAAACTAGCCCGATTACAACAGTAAGCTTATTTTTTCCCTAGGACATTCTGGTTAAGCGTTTGGAGCAGCAGAATTGCGAAAAATTTTTTGCCTTCTCAACCATTTCTTGGCTTCAAACTCCCATATCTCCCGAACGGATTGAGCAAACCCAAAAATTCCTGCTGCGTCTGAAAGTAGAAACTCGCCCGATTACAACGGTGTGTGTATTTTTTCCCTAGGCCATTCTGGATAAGCGTTTGGAGGAGCAGAATTGCGAAATATTTTTTGCCTTCTCAACCATTTCTTGGCTTCAAACTCCCATATCTCGCGAACGGATTGAGCGAACCCAAAAATTCCTGCTGCGTCTGAAAGTAGAAACTCGCCCGATTACAACTGTATGCGTATTATTTCCCTAGGCCATTCTGGTTAAACGTTTGGAGCAGCAGAATTGCGAAAAATTTTACGCCTTCTCAACCATTTCTTGGCTTCAAACTCCCATATCTCGCGAACGGAATGACCAAACCCAAAAATTCCTGCTGCGTCTGAAAGTAGAAACTAGCCCGATTACAACAGTATGCGTATTTTTTCCCTAGGACATTCTGGTTAGGCGTTTGGAGCAGCAGAATTGCGAAAAATTTTTTGCCTTCTCAACCATTTCTTGTCTTCAAACTCCCATATCTCGCGAACGGAATGACCTAACCCAAAAATTCCTGTTGCATCTGAAAGTAGAAACTAGCCCGATTACAACAGTATGCGTATTTTTTCCCTAGGCCATTCTGGTTAAGCGTTTGGAGCAGCAGAATTGCGAAAAATTTTTTGCCTTCTCAACCATTTCTTGGCTTCAAACTGCCATATCTCGCGAACGGATTGACCTAACCCTAAAATTCCTATTGCTTCTGAAAGTAGAAACTCGCCCGATTACAACGGTATGTGTATTTTTTCCCTAGGCCGTTCTGATTAAGCGTTTGGAGCAGCAGAATTGCGAAAAATTTTTTGCCTTCTCAACCATTTCTTGTCTTCAAACTCCCATATCTCGCGAACGGAATGACCAAACCCAAAAATTCCTGCTGCGTCTGAAAGTAGAAACTAGCCCGATTACAACAGTATGCGTATTTTTTCCCTAGGACATTCTGGTTAGGCGTTTGGAGCAGCAGAATTGCGAAAAATTTTTTGCCTTCTCAACCATTTCTTGTCTTCAAACTCCCATATCTCGCGAACGGAATGACCTAACCCAAAAATTCCTGTTGCATCTGAAAGTAGAAACTAGCCCGATTACAACAGTATGCGTATTTTTTCCCTAGGCCATTCTGGTTAAGCGTTTGGAGCAGCAGAATTGCGAAAAATTTTTTGCCTTCTCAACCATTTCTTGGCTTTGAACTCCCATATCTCGCGAACGGATTGACCAAACCCAAAAATTCCTGCTGCGTCTGAAAGTAGAAACTCGCCCGATTACAACTGTTTGCGTATTTTTTCCCTAGGACATTCTGGTTAAGCGTTTGGAGCAGCAGAATTGCGAAAAATTTGTTGTCTTCTCAACCATTTCTTAGCTTCAAACTCCCATATCTCGCGAACGGATTGACCTAACCCAAATATTCCTATTGCATCTGAAAGTAGAAACTCGCCCGATTACAACGGTATGTGTATTTTTTCCCTAGGCCGTTCTGATTAAGCGTTTGGAGCAGCAGAATTGCGAAAAATTTTTTGCCTTCTCAACCATTTCTTGGCTTCAAACTACCATATCTCGCGAACGGATTGACCAAACCCAAAAATTCCTGCTGCGTCTGAAAGTAGAAACTAGCCCGATTACAACTGTATGCGTATTTTTTCCCTAGGACATTCTGGTTAAGCGTTTGGAGCAGCAGAATTGCGAAAAATTTGTTGTCTTCTCAACCATTTCTTAGCTTCAAACTCCCATATCTCGCGAACGGATTGACCTAACCCAAAAATTCCTATTGCATTTGAAAGTAGAAAATCGCCCGATTACAACGGTATGTGTATTTTTTCCCTAAGCCATTCTGGTTAAGCGTTTGGAACAGCAGAATTGCGAAAAATTTTTTGCCTTCTCAACCATTTCTTGGATTGGAACTCCCATATCTCGCGAACGGATTGAGCAAACCCAAAAATTCCTGCTGCGTCTGAAAGTAGAAACTCGCCCGATTACAACGGTGTGTGTATTTTTTCCCTAGGCCATTCTGGTTAAGCGTTTGGAGCAGCAGAATTGCGAAAAATTTTTTGCCTTCTCAACCATTTCTTGGCTTCGAACTCCCATATCTCGCGAACGGATTGAGCAAACCCAAAAATTCCTGCTGCGTCTGAAAGTAGAAACTCGCTCGATTACAACTGTATGCGTATTTTTTCCCTGGGCCATTCTGGTTAAACGTTTGGAGCAGCAGAATTGCGAAAAATTTGTTGTCTTCTCAACCATTTCTTGGCTTCAAACTCCCATATCTCGCGAACGGATTGACCAAACCCAAAAATTCCTGCTGCGTCTGAAAGTAGAAACTCGCCCGAATACAACTGTTTGCGTATTTTTTCCCTAGGACATTCTGGTTAAGCGTTTGGAGCAGCAGAATTGCGAAAAATTTGTTGTCTTCTCAACCATTTCTTAGCTTCAAACTTCCACATCTCGCGAACGGATTGACCTAACCCAAAAATTCCTATTGCATTTGAAAGTAGAAAATCGCCCGATTTCAACGGTATGTGTATTTTTTCCCTAAGCCATTCTGGTTAAGCGTTTGGAGCAGCAGAATTGCGAAAAATTTTTTGCCTTCTCAACCATTTCTTGGCTTCAAACTCCCATATCTCGCGAACGGAATGACCAAACCCAAAAATTCCTGCTGCGTCTGAAAGTAGAAACTCGCCCGATTACAACTGTATGCGTATTTTTTCCCTAGGACATTCTGGTTAAGCGTTTGGAACAGCAGAATTGCGAAAAATTTTTTGCCTTCTCAACCATTTCTTGGATTGGAACTCCCATATCTCGCGAACGGATTGAGCAAACCCAAAAATTCCTGCTGCGTCTGAAAGTAGAAACTCGCCCGATTACAACGGTGTGTGTATTTTTTCCCTAGGCCATTCTGGTTAAGCGTTTGGAGCAGCAGAATTGCGAAAAATTTTTTGCCTTCTCAACCATTTCTTGGCTTCGAACTCCCATATCTCGCGAACGGATTGAGCAAACCCAAAAATTCCTGCTGCGTCTGAAAGTAGAAACTCGCTCGATTACAACTGTATGCGTATTTTTTCCCTGGGCCATTCTGGTTAAACGTTTGGAGCAGCAGAATTGCGAAAAATTTGTTGTCTTCTCAAACATTTCTTAGCTTCAAACTCCCATATCTCGCGAACGGATTGACCTAACCCAAATATTCCTATTGCATCTGAAAGTAGAAACTCGCCCGATTACAACGGTATGTGTATTTTTTCCCTAGGCCGTTCTGATTAAGCGTTTGGAGCAGCAGAATTGCGAGAAATTTTTTGCCTTCTCAACCATTTCTTGGCTTCAAACTCCCATATCTCGCGAACGGATTGACCAAACCCTAAAATTCCTGCTGCGTCTGAAAGTAGAAACTAGCCCGATTACAACAGTAAGCGTATTTTTTCCCTAGGACATTCTGGTTAAGCGTTTGGAGCAGCAGAATTGCGAAAAATTTTTTGCCTTCTCAACCATTTCTTGGCTTCAAACTCCCATACCTCCCGAACGGATTGAGCAAACCCAAAAATTCCTGCTGCGTCTGAAAGTAGAAACTCGCCCGATTACAAAGGTGTGTGTATTTTTTCCCTAGGCCATTCTGGATAAGCGTTTGGAGGAGCAGAATTGCGAAATATTTTTTGCCTTCTCAACCATTTCTTGGCTTCAAACTCCCATATCTCGCGAACGGATTGAGCGAACCCAAAAATTCCTGCTGCGTCTGAAAGTAGAAACTCGCCCGATTACAACTGTATGCGTATTATTTCCCCAGGCCATTCTGGTTAAACGTTTGGAGCACCAGAATTGCGAAAAATTTGTTGTCTTCTCAACCATTTCTTAGCCTCAAACTCCCTTATCTCGCGAACGGATTGACCTAACCCAAAAATTCCTATTGCTTCTGAAAGTAGAAACTCGCCCGATTACAACGGTATGTGTATTTTTTCCCTAGGCCATTCTGGATAAGCGTTTGGAGCAGCAGAATTGCGAAAAATTTGTTGTCTTCTCAACCATTTCTTGGCTTCAAACTCCCATATCTCGCGAACGGATTGACCAAACCCAAAAATTCCTGCTGCGTCTGAAAGTAGAAACTAGCCCGATTACAACAGTATGCGTATTTTTTCCCTAGGCCATTCTGGTTAAGCGTTTGGAGCAGCAGAATTGCGAAAAATTTTTTGCCTTTTCAACCATTTCTTAGCTTCAAAGTCCCATATCTCGCGAACGGATTGATCAAACCCAAAAATTCCTGCTGCGTCTGAAAGTAGAAACTCGCCCGATTACAACTGTTTGCGTATTTTTTCCCTAGGACATTCTGGTTAAGCGTTTGGAGCAGCAGAATTGCGAAAAATTTGTTGTCTTCTCAACCATTTCTTAGCTTCAAACTTCCACATCTCGCGAACGGATTGACCTAACCCAAAAATTCCTATTGCATTTGAAAGTAGAAAATCGCCCGATTTCAACGGTATGTGTATTTTTTCCCTAAGCCATTCTGGTTAAGCGTTTGGAGCAGCAGAATTGCGAAAAATTTTTTGCCTTCTCAACCATTTCTTGGCTTCAAACTCCCATATCTCGCGAACGGAATGACCAAACCCAAAAATTCCTGCTGCGTCTGAAAGTAGAAACTCGCCCGATTACAACTGTATGCGTATTTTTTCCCTAGGACATACTGGTTAAGCGTTTGGAGCAGCAGAATTGCGAAAAATTTGTTGTCTTCTCAACCATTTCTTAGCTTCAAACTCCCATATCTCGCGAACGGATTGACCTAACCCAAAAATTCCTATTGCATTTGAAAGTAGAAAATCGCCCGATTACAACGGTATGTGTATTTTTTCCCTAAGCCATTCTTGTTAAGCGTTTGGAACAGCAGAATTGCGAAAAATTTTTTGCCTTCTCAACCATTTCTTGGATTGGAACTCCCATATCTCGCGAACGGATTGAGCAAACCCAAAAATTCCTGCTGCGTCTGAAAGTAGAAACTCGCCCGATTACAACGGTGTGTGTATTTTTTCCCTAGGCCATTCTGGTTAAGCGTTTGGAGCAGCAGAATTGCGAAAAATTTTTTGCCTTCTCAACCATTTCTTGGCTTCGAACTCCCATATCTCGCGAACGGATTGAGCAAACCCAAAAATTCCTGCTGCGTCTGAAAGTAGAAACTCGCTCGATTACAACTGTATGCGTATTTTTTCCCTGGGCCATTCTGGTTAAACGTTTGGAGCATCAGAATTGCGAAAAATTTGTTGTCTTCTCATACATTTCTTAGCTTCAAACTCCCATATCTCGCGAACGGATTGACCTAACCCAAATATTCCTATTGCATCTGAAAGTAGAAACTCGCCCGATTACAACGGTATGTGTATTTTTTCCCTAGGCCGTTCTGATTAAGCGTTTGGAGCAGCAGAATTGCGAAAAATTTTTTGCCTTCTCAACCATTTCTTGGCTTCAAACTCCCATATCTCGCGAACGGATTGACCAAACCCAAAAATTCCTGCTGCGTCTGAAAGTAGAAACTAGCCCGATTACAACAGTAAGCGTATTTATTCCCTAGGACATTCTGGTTAAGCGTTTGGAGCAGCAGAATTGCGAAAAATTTTTTGCCTTCTCAACCATTTCTTGGCTTCAAACTCCCATACCTCCCGAACGGATTGAGCAAACCCAAAGATTCCTGCTGCGTCTGAAAGTAGAAACTCGCCCGATTACAACGGTGTGTGTATTTTTTCCCTAGGCCATTCTGGATAAGCGTTTGGAGGAGCAGAATTGCGAAATATTTTTTGCCTTCTCAACCATTTCTTGGCTTCAAACTCCCATATCTCGCGAACGGATTGAGCGAACCCAAAAATTCCTGCTGCGTCTGAAAGTAGAAACTCGCCCGATTACAACTGTATGCGTACTATTTCCCCAGGCCATTCTGGTTAAACGTTTGGAGCAGCAGAATTGCGAAAAATTTGTTGTCTTCTCAACCATTTCTTAGCCTCAAACTCCCTTATCTCGCGAACGGATTGACCTAACCCAAAAATTCCTATTGCTTCTGAAAGTAGAAACTCGCCCGATTACAACGGTATGTGTATTTTTTCCCTAGGCCATTCTGGATAAGCGTTTGGAGCAGCAGAATTGCGAAAAATTTGTTGTCTTCTCAACCATTTCTTAGCTTCAAACTTCCACATCTCGCGAACGGATTGACCTAACCCAAAAATTCCTATTGCATTTGAAAGTAGAAAATCGCCCGATTTCAACGGTATGTGTATTTTTTCCCTAAGCCATTCTGGTTAAGCGTTTGGAGCAGCAGAATTGCGAAAAATTTTTTGCCTTCTCAACCATTTCTTGGCTTCAAACTCCCATATCTCGCGAACGGAATGACCAAACCCAAAAATTCCTGCTGCGTCTGAAAGTAGAAACTCGCCCGATTACAACTGTATGCGTATTTTTTCCCTAGGACATACTGGTTAAGCGTTTGGAGCAGCAGAATTGCGAAAAATTTGTTGTCTTCTCAACCATTTCTTAGCTTCAAACTCCCATATCTCGCGAACGGATTGACCTAACCCAAAAATTCCTATTGCATTTGAAAGTAGAAAATCGCCCGATTACAACTGTATGTGTATTTTTTCCCTAAGCCATTCTGGTTAAGCGTTTGGAACAGCAGAATTGCGAAAAATTTTTTGCCTTCTCAACCATTTCTTGGATTGGAACTCCCATATCTCGCGAACGGATTGAGCAAACCCAAAAATTCCTGCTGCGTCTGAAAGTAGAAACTCGCCCGATTACAACGGTGTGTGTATTTTTTCCCTAGGCCATTCTGGTTAAGCGTTTGGAGCAGCAGAATTGCGAAAAATTTTTTGCCTTCTCAACCATTTCTTGGCTTCGAACTCCCATATCTCGCGAACGGATTGAGCAAACCCAAAAATTCCTGCTGCGTCTGAAAGTAGAAACTCGCCCGATTACAACGGTGTGTGTATTTTTTCCCTAGGCCATTCTGGTTAAGCGTTTGGAGCAGCAGAATTGCGAAAAATTTTTTGCCTTCTCAACCATTTCTTGGATTGGAACTCCCATATCTCGCGAACGGATTGACCAAACCCAAAAATTCCTGCTGCGTCTGAAAGTAGAAACTAGCCCGATTACAACAGTATGCGTATTTTTTCCCTAGGCCATTCTGGTTAAGCGTTTGGAGCAGCAGAATTGCGAAAAATTTTTTGCCTTTTCAACCATTTCTTAGCTTCAAAGTCCCATATCTCGCGAACGGATTGATCAAACCCAAAAATTCCTGCTGCGTCTGAAAGTAGAAACTCGCCCGATTACAACTGTTTGCGTATTTTTTCCCTAGGACATACTGGTTAAGCGTTTGGAGCAGCAGAATTGCGAAAAATTTGTTGTCTTCTCAACCATTTCTTAGCTTCAAACTCCCATATCTCGCGAACGGATTGACCTAACCCAAAAATTCCTATTGCATTTGAAAGTAGAAAATCGCCCGATTACAACTGTATGTGTATTTTTTCCCTAAGCCATTCTGGTTAAGCGTTTGGAACAGCAGAATTGCGAAAAATTTTTTGCCTTCTCAACCATTTCTTGGATTGGAACTCCCATATCTCGCGAACGGATTGAGCAAACCCAAAAATTCCTGCTGCGTCTGAAAGTAGAAACTCGCTCGATTACAACTGTATGCGTATTTTTTCCCTGGGCCATTCTGGTTAAACGTTTGGAGCAGCAGAATTGCGAAAAATTTGTTGTCTTCTCATACATTTCTTAGCTTCAAACTCCCATATCTCGCGAACGGATTGACCTAACCCAAATATTCCTATTGCATCTGAAAGTAGAAACTCGCCCGATTACAACGGTATGTGTATTTTTTCCCTAGGCCGTTCTGATTAAGCGTTTGGAGCAGCAGAATTGCGAAAAATTTTTTGCCTTCTCAACCATTTCTTGGCTTCAAACTCCCATATCTCGCGAACGGATTGACCAAACCCAAAAATTCCTGCTGCGTCTGAAAGTAGAAACTAGCCCGATTACAACAGTAAGCGTATTTTTTCCCTAGGACATTCTGGTTAAGCGTTTGGAGCAGCAGAATTGCGAAAAATTTTTTGCCTTCTCAACCATTTCTTGGCTTCAAACTCCCATATCTCGCGAACGGATTGAGCAAACCCAAAAATTCCTGCTGCGTCTGAAAGTAGAAACTCGCCCGATTACAACGGTGTGAGTATTTTTTCCCTAGGCCATTCTGGATAAGCGTTTGGAGCAGCAGAATTGCGAAATATTTTTTACCTTCTCAACCATTTCTTGGCTTCAAACTCCCATATCTCGCGAACGGATTGACCTATCCCAAAAATTCCCGTTGCATCTGAAGGTAGAAGCTCGTCCGATTACAACGGTATGGGTATTTTTTCCCTAGGCCATTCTGGTTAAGCGTTTGGAGCAGCAGAATTGCGAAAAATTTTATGCCTTCTCAACCATTTCTTGTCTTCAAACTCCCATATCTCGCGAACGGAGTGACCTAACCCAAAAATTCCTGTTGCATCTGAAAGTAGAAACTCGCTCGATTACAACGGTATGTGTATTTTTTCCCTAGGCCATTCTGGTTAAGCGTTTGGAGCAGCAGAATTGCGAAAAATTTTTTGCCTTCTCAACCATTTCTTGGCTTCAAACTGCCATATCTCGCGAACGGATTGACCTAATCCTAAAATTCCTATTGCATCTGAAAGTAGAAACTCGCCCGAATACAACGGTATGTGTACTTTTTCCGTAGGCCATTCTGGTTAAGCGTTTGGAGCAGCAGAATTGCGAAAAATTTTTTGCCTTCTCAACCATTTCTTGTCATCAAACTCCCATATCTCGCGAACGGATTGACCAAACCCAAAAATTCCTGCTGCGTCTGAAAGTAGAAACTAGCCCGATTACAACAGTATGCGTATTTTTTCCCTAGGCCATTCTGGTTAAGCGTTTGGAGCAGCAGAATTGCGAAAAATTTGTTGTCTTCTCAACCATTTCTTAGCTTCAAACTTCCACATCTCGCGAACGGATTGACCTAACCCAAAAATTCCTATTGCATTTGAAAGTAGAAAATCGCCCGATTTCAACGGTATGTGTATTTTTTCCCTAAGCCATTCTGGTTAAGCGTTTGGAGCAGCAGAATTGAGAAAAATTTTTTGCCTTCTCAACCATTTCTTGGCTTCAAACTCCCATATCTCGCGAACGGAATGACCAAACCCAAAAATTCCTGCTGCGTCTGAAAGTAGAAACTCGCCCGATTACAACTGTATGCGTATTTTTTCCCTAGGACATTCTGGTTAAGCGTTTGGAGCAGCAGAATTGCGAAAAATTTGTTGTCTTCTCAACCATTTCTTAGCTTCAAACTTCCACATCTCGCGAACGGATTGACCTAACCCAAAAATTCCTATTGCATTTGAAAGTAGAAAATCGCCCGATTTCAACGGTATGTGTATTTTTTCCCTAAGCCATTCTGGTTAAGCGTTTGGAGCAGCAGAATTGCGAAAAATTTTTTGCCTTCTCAACCATTTCTTGGTTTCAAACTCCCATATCTCGCGAACGGAATGACCAAACCCAAAAATTCCTGCTGCGTCTGAAAGTAGAAACTCGCCCGATTACAACTGTTTGCGTATTTTTTCCCTAGGACATTCTGGTTAAGCGTTTGGAGCAGCAGAATTGCGAAAAATTTGTTGTCTTCTCAACCATTTCTTAGCTTCAAACTCCCATATCTCGCGAACGGATTGACCTAACCCAAAAATTCCTATTGCATTTGAAAGTAGAAAATCGCCCGATTACAACGGTATGTGTATTTTTTCCCTAAGCCATTCTGGTTAAGCGTTTGGAACAGCAGAATTGCGAAAAATTTTTTGCCTTCTCAACCATTTCTTGGATTGGAACTCCCATATCTCGCGAACGGATTGAGCAAACCCAAAAATTCCTGCCGTGTCTGAAAGTAGAAACTCGCCCGATTACAACGGTGTGTGTATTTTTTCCCTAGGCCATACTGGTTAAGCGTTTGGAGCAGCAGAATTGCGAAAAATTTTTTGCCTTCTCAACCATTTCTTGGCTTCGAACTCCCATATCACGCGAACGGATTGAGCAAACCCAAAAATTCCTGCTGCGTCTGAAAGTAGAAACTCGCTCGATTACAACTGTATGCGTATTTTTTCCCTGGGCCATTCTGGTTAAACGTTTGGAGCAGCAGAATTGCGAAAAATTTGTTGTCTTCTCAAACATTTCTTAGCTTCAAACTCCCATATCTCGCGAACGGATTGACCTAACCCAAATATTCCTATTGCATCTGAAAGTAGAAACTCGCCCGATTACAACGGTATGTGTATTTTTTCCCTAGGCCGTTCTGATTAAGCGTTTGGAGCAGCAGAATTGCGAAAAATTTTTTGCCTTCTCAACCATTTCTTGGCTTCAAACTCCCATATCTCGCGAACGGATTGACCTAACCCAAAAATTCCCGTTGCATCTGAAAGTAGAAGCTCGTCCGATTACAACGGTATGGGTATTTTTTCCCTAGGCCATTCTGGTTAAGCGTTTGGAGCAGCAGAATTGCGAAAAATTTTTTGCCTTCTCAACCATTTCTTGTCTTCAAACTCCCATATCTCGCGAACGGAATGACCTAACCCAAAAATTCCTGTTGCATCTGAAAGTAGAAACTAGCCCGATTACAACTGTGTGCGTATTTTTTCCCTAGGCCATTCTGGTTCAGCGTTTGGAGCAGCAGAATTGCGAAAAATTTTTTGCCTTCTCAACCATTTCTTGGATTGGAACTCCCATATCTCGCGAACGGATTGAGCAAACCCAAAAATTCCTGCTGTGTCTGAAAGTAGAAACTCGCTCGATTACAACGGTGTGTGTATTTTTTCCCTAGGCCATTCTGGTTAAGCGTTTGGAGCAGCAGAATTGCGAAAAATTTTTTGCCTTCTCAACCATTTCTTGGCTTCGAACTCCCATATCTCGCGAACGGATTGAGCAAACCCAAAAATTCCTGCTGCGTCTGAAAGTAGAAACTCGCTCGATTACAACTGTATGCGTATTTTTTCCCTGGGCCATTCTGGTTAAACGTTTGGAGCAGCAGAATTGCGAAAAATTTGTTGTCTTCTCAAACATTTCTTAGCTTCAAACTCCCATATCTCGCGAACGGATTGACCTAACCCAAATATTCCTATTGCATCTGAAAGTAGAAACTCGCCCGATTACAACGGTATGTGTATTTTTTCCCTAGGCCGTTCTGATTAAGCGTTTGGAGCAGCAGAATTGCGAAAAATTTTTTGCCTTCTCAACCATTTCTTGGCTTCAAACTCCCATATCTCGCGAACGGATTGACCTAACCGAAAAATTCCCGTTGCATCTGAAAGTAGAAGCTCGTCCGATTACAACGGTATGGGTATTTTTTCCCTAGGCCATTCTGGTTAAGCGTTTGGAGCAGCAGAATTGCGAAAAATTTTTTGCCTTCTCAACCATTTCTTGTCTTCAAACTCCCATATCTCGCGAACGGAATGACCTAACCCAAAAATTCCTGTTGCATCTGAAAGTAGAAACTCGCTCGATTACAACGGTATGTGTATTTTTTCCCTAGGCCATTCTGGTTAAGCGTTTGGAGCAGCAGAATTGCGAAAAATTTTTTGCCTTCTCAACCATTTCTTGCCTTCAAACTGCCATATCTCGCGAACGGATTGACCTAACCCTAAAATTCCTATTGCATCTGAAAGTAGAAACTCGCCCGAATACAACGGTATGTGTACTTTTTCCGTAGGCCATTCTGGTTAAGCGTTTGGAGCAGCAGAATTGCGAAAAAGTTTTTGCCTTCTCAACCATTTCTTGTCATTAAACTCCCATATCTCGCGAACGGATTGACCAAACCCAAAAATTCATGCTGCGACTGAAAGTAGAAACTAGCCCGATTACAACTGTGTGCGTATTTTTTCCCTAGGCCATTCTGGTTCAGCGTTTGGAGCAGCAGAATTGCGAAAAATTTGTTGTCTTCTCAACCATTTCTTAGCTTCAAACTTCCACATCTCGCGAACGGATTGACCTAACCCAAAAATTCCTATTGCATTTGAAAGTAGAAAATCGCCCGATTTCAACGGTATGTGTATTTTTTCCCTAAGCCATTCTGGTTAAGCGTTTGGAGCAGCAGAATTGAGAAAAATTTTTTGCCTTCTCAACCATTTCTTGGCTTCAAACTCCCATATCTCGCGAACGGAATGACCAAACCCAAAAATTCCTGCTGCGTCTGAAAGCAGAAACTCGCCCGATTACAACTGTATGCGTATTTTTTCCCTAGGACATTCTGGTTAAGCGTTTGGAGCAGCAGAATTGCGAAAAATTTGTTGTCTTCTCAACCATTTCTTAGCTTCAAACTTCCACATCTCGCGAACGGATTGACCTAACCCAAAAATTCCTATTGCATTTGAAAGTAGAAAATCGCCCGATTTCAACGGTATGTGTATTTTTTCCCTAAGCCATTCTGGTTAAGCGTTTGGAGCAGCAGAATTGCGAAAAATTTTTTGCCTTCTCAACCATTTCTTGGTTTCAAACTCCCATATCTCGCGAACGGAATGACCAAACCCAAAAATTCCTGCTGCGTCTGAAAGTAGAAACTCGCCCGATTACAACTGTTTGCGTATTTTTTCCCTAGGACATTCTGGTTAAGCGTTTGGAGCAGCAGAATTGCGAAAAATTTGTTGTCTTCTCAACCATTTCTTAGCTTCAAACTCCCATATCTCGCGAACGGATTGACCTAACCCAAAAATTCCTATTGCATTTGAAAGTAGAAAATCGCCCGATTACAACGGTATGTGTATTTTTTCCCTAAGCCATTCTGGTTAAGCGTTTGGAACAGCAGAATTGCGAAAAATTTTTTGCCTTCTCAACCATTTCTTGGATTGGAACTCCCATATCTCGCGAACGGATTGAGCAAACCCAAAAATTCCTGCTGTGTCTGAAAGTAGAAACTCGCCCGATTACAACGGTGTGTGTATTTTTTCCCTAGGCCATTCTGGTTAAGCGTTTGGAGCAGCAGAATTGCGAAAAATTTTTTGCCTTCTCAACCATTTCTTGGCTTCGAACTCCCATATCTCGCGAACGGATTGAGCAAACCCAAAAATTCCTGCTGCGTCTGAAAGTAGAAACTCGCTCGATTACAACTGTATGCGTATTTTTTCCCTGGGCCATTCTGGTTAAACGTTTGGAGCAGCAGAATTGCGAAAAATTTGTTGTCTTCTCAAACATTTCTTAGCTTCAAACTCCCATATCTCGCGAACGGATTGACCTAACCCAAATATTCCTATTGCATCTGAAAGTAGAAACTCGCCCGATTACAACGGTATGTGTATTTTTTCCCTAGGCCGTTCTGATTAAGCGTTTGGAGCAGCAGAATTGCGAAAAATTTTTTGCCTTCTCAACCATTTCTTGGCTTCAAACTCCCATATCTCGCGAACGGATTGACCTAACCCAAAAATTCCCGTTGCATCTGAAAGTAGAAGCTCGTCCGATTACAACGGTATGGGTATTTTTTCCATAGGCCATTCTGGTTAAGCGTTTGGAGCAGCAGAATTGCGAAAAATTTTTTGCCTTCTCAACCATTTCTTGTCTTCAAACTCCCATATCTCGCGAACGGAATGACCTAACCCAAAAATTCCTGTTGCATCTGAAAGTAGAAACTCGCTCGATTACAACGGTATGTGTATTTTTTCCCTAGGCCATTCTGGTTAAGCGTTTGGAGCAGCAGAATTGCGAAAAATTTTTTGCCTTCTCAACCATTTCTTGCCTTCAAACTGCCATATCTCGCGAACGGATTGACCTAACCCTAAAATTCCTATTGCATCTGAAAGTAGAAACTCGCCCGAATACAACGGTATGTGTACTTTTTCCGTAGGCCATTCTGGTTAAGCGTTTGGAGCAGCAGAATTGCGAAAAATTTTTTGCCTTCTCAACCATTTCTTGTCATTAAACTCCCATATCTCGCGAACGGATTGACCAAACCCAAAAATTCATGCTGCGACTGAAAGTAGAAACTAGCCCGATTACAACTGTGTGCGTATTTTTTGCCTAGGCCATTCTGGTTCAGCGTTTGGAGCAGCAGAATTGCGAAAAATTTTTTGCCTTCTCAACCATTTCTTAGCCTCAAACTCCCTTATCTCGCGAACGGATTGACCTAACCCAAAAATTCCTATTGCATTTGAGAGTAGAAAATCGCCCGATTACAACGGTATGTGTATTTTTTCCCTAGGCCATTCTGGTTAAGCGTTTGGAGCAGCAGAATTGCGAAAAATTTTTTGCCTTCTCAACCATTTCTTGGCTTCAAACTCCCATATCTCGCGAACGGATTGAGCAAACCCAAAAATTCCTGCTGCGTCTGAAAGTAGAAACTCGCCCGATTACAACGGTGTGAGTATTTTTTCCCTAGGCCATTCTGGATAAGCGTTTGGAGCAGCAGAATTGCGAAATATTTTTTACCTTCTCAACCATTTCTTGGCTTCAAACTCCCATATCTCGCGAACGGATTGACCTAACCCAAAAATTCCTGTTGCTTCTGAAAGTAGAAGCTCGTCCGATTACAACGGTATGGGTATTTTTTCCCTAGGCCATTCTGGTTAAGCGTTTGGAGCAGCAGAATTGCGAAAAATTTGTTGTCTTCTCAACCATTTCTTAGCTTCAAACTTCCACATCTCGCGAACGGATTGACCTAACCCAAAAATTCCTATTGCATTTGAAAGTAGAAAATCGCCCGATTTCAACGGTATGTGTATTTTTTCCCTAAGCCATTCTGGTTAAGCGTTTGGAGCAGCAGAATTGAGAAAAATTTTTTGCCTTCTCAACCATTTCTTGGCTTCAAACTCCCATATCTCGCGAACGGAATGACCAAACCCAAAAATTCCTGCTGCGTCTGAAAGTAGAAACTCGCCCGATTACAACTGTATGCGTATTTTTTCCCTAGGACATTCTGGTTAAGCGTTTGGAGCAGCAGAATTGCGAAAAATTTGTTGTCTTCTCAACCATTTCTTAGCTTCAAACTTCCACATCTCGCGAACGGATTGACCTAACCCAAAAATTCCTATTGCATTTGAAAGTAGAAAATCGCCCGATTTCAACGGTATGTGTATTTTTTCCCTAAGCCATTCTGGTTAAGCGTTTGGAGCAGCAGAATTGCGAAAAATTTTTTGCCTTCTCAACCATTTCTTGGTTTCAAACTCCCATATCTCGCGAACGGAATGACCAAACCCAAAAATTCCTGCTGCGTCTGAAAGTAGAAACTCGCCCGATTACAACTGTTTGCGTATTTTTTCCCTAGGACATTCTGGTTAAGCGTTTGGAGCAGCAGAATTGCGAAAAATTTGTTGTCTTCTCAACCATTTCTTAGCTTCAAACTCCCATATCTCGCGAACGGATTGACCTAACCCAAAAATTCCTATTGCATTTGAAAGTAGAAAATCGCCCGATTACAACGGTATGTGTATTTTTTCCCTAAGCCATTCTGGTTAAGCGTTTGGAACAGCAGAATTGCGAAAAATTTTTTGCCTTCTCAACCATTTCTTGGATTGGAACTCCCATATCTCGCGAACGGATTGAGCAAACCCAAAAATTCCTGCCGTGTCTGAAAGTAGAAACTCGCCCGATTACAACGGTGTGTGTATTTTTTCCCTAGGCCATACTGGTTAAGCGTTTGGAGCAGCAGAATTGCGAAAAATTTTTTGCCTTCTCAACCATTTCTTGGCTTCGAACTCCCATATCACGCGAACGGATTGAGCAAACCCAAAAATTCCTGCTGCGTCTGAAAGTAGAAACTCGCTCGATTACAACTGTATGCGTATTTTTTCCCTGGGCCATTCTGGTTAAACGTTTGGAGCAGCAGAATTGCGAAAAATTTGTTGTCTTCTCAAACATTTCTTAGCTTCAAACTCCCATATCTCGCGAACGGATTGACCTAACCCAAATATTCCTATTGCATCTGAAAGTAGAAACTCGCCCGATTACAACGGTATGTGTATTTTTTCCCTAGGCCGTTCTGATTAAGCGTTTGGAGCAGCAGAATTGCGAAAAATTTTTTGCCTTCTCAACCATTTCTTGGCTTCAAACTCCCATATCTCGCGAACGGATTGACCTAACCCAAAAATTCCCGTTGCATCTGAAAGTAGAAGCTCGTCCGATTACAACGGTATGGGTATTTTTTCCCTAGGCCATTCTGGTTAAGCGTTTGGAGCAGCAGAATTGCGAAAAATTTTTTGCCTTCTCAACCATTTCTTGTCTTCAAACTCCCATATCTCGCGAACGGAATGACCTAACCCAAAAATTCCTGTTGCATCTGAAAGTAGAAACTAGCCCGATTACAACTGTGTGCGTATTTTTTCCCTAGGCCATTCTGGTTCAGCGTTTGGAGCAGCAGAATTGCGAAAAATTTTTTGCCTTCTCAACCATTTCTTAGCCTCAAACTCCCTTATCTCGCGAACGGATTGACCTAACCCAAAAATTCCTATTGCATTTGAGAGTAGAAAATCGCCCGATTACAACGGTATGTGTATTTTTTCCCTAGGCCATTCTGGTTAAGCGTTTGGAGCAGCAGAATTGCGAAAAATTTTTTGCCTTCTCAACCATTTCTTGGCTTCAAACTCCCATATCTCGCGAACGGATTGAGCAAACCCAAAAATTCCTGCTGCGTCTGAAAGTAGAAACTCGCCCGATTACAACGGTGTGAGTATTTTTTCCCTAGGCCATTCTGGATAAGCGTTTGGAGCAGCAGAATTGCGAAATATTTTTTACCTTCTCAACCATTTCTTGGCTTCAAACTCCCATATCTCGCGAACGGATTGACCTAACCCAAAAATTCCTGTTGCTTCTGAAAGTAGAAGCTCGTCCGATTACAACGGTATGGGTATTTTTTCCCTAGGCCATTCTGGTTAAGCGTTTGGAGCAGCAGAATTGCGAAAAATTTGTTGTCTTCTCAACCATTTCTTAGCTTCAAACTTCCACATCTCGCGAACGGATTGACCTAACCCAAAAATTCCTATTGCATTTGAAAGTAGAAAATCGCCCGATTTCAACGGTATGTGTATTTTTTCCCTAAGCCATTCTGGTTAAGCGTTTGGAGCAGCAGAATTGAGAAAAATTTTTTGCCTTCTCAACCATTTCTTGGCTTCAAACTCCCATATCTCGCGAACGGAATGACCAAACCCAAAAATTCCTGCTGCGTCTGAAAGTAGAAACTCGCCCGATTACAACTGTATGCGTATTTTTTCCCTAGGACATTCTGGTTAAGCGTTTGGAGCAGCAGAATTGCGAAAAATTTGTTGTCTTCTCAACCATTTCTTAGCTTCAAACTTCCACATCTCGCGAACGGATTGACCTAACCCAAAAATTCCCGTTGCATCTGAAAGTAGAAGCTCGTCCGATTACAACGGTATGGGTATTTTTTCCCTAGGCCATTCTGGTTAAGCGTTTGGAGCAGCAGAATTGCGAAAAATTTTTTGCCTTCTCAACCATTTCTTGTCTTCAAACTCCCATATCTCGCGAACGGAATGACCTAACCCAAAAATTCCTGTTGCATCTGAAAGTAGAAACTAGCCCGATTACAACTGTGTGCGTATTTTTTCCCTAGGCCATTCTGGTTCAGCGTTTGGAGCAGCAGAATTGCGAAAAATTTTTTGCCTTCTCAACCATTTCTTAGCCTCAAACTCCCTTATCTCGCGAACGGATTGACCTAACCCAAAAATTCCTATTGCATTTGAGAGTAGAAAATCGCCCGATTACAACGGTATGTGTATTTTTTCCCTAGGCCATTCTGGTTAAGCGTTTGGAGCAGCAGAATTGCGAAAAATTTTTTGCCTTCTCAACCATTTCTTGGCTTCAAACTCCCATATCTCGCGAACGGATTGAGCAAACCCAAAAATTCCTGCTGCGTCTGAAAGTAGAAACTCGCCCGATTACAACGGTGTGAGTATTTTTTCCCTAGGCCATTCTGGATAAGCGTTTGGAGCAGCAGAATTGCGAAATATTTTTTACCTTCTCAACCATTTCTTGGCTTCAAACTCCCATATCTCGCGAACGGATTGACCTAACCCAAAAATTCCTGTTGCTTCTGAAAGTAGAAGCTCGTCCGATTACAACGGTATGGGTATTTTTTCCCTAGGCCATTCTGGTTAAGCGTTTGGAGCAGCAGAATTGCGAAAAATTTGTTGTCTTCTCAACCATTTCTTAGCTTCAAACTTCCACATCTCGCGAACGGATTGACCTAACCCAAAAATTCCTATTGCATTTGAAAGTAGAAAATCGCCCGATTTCAACGGTATGTGTATTTTTTCCCTAAGCCATTCTGGTTAAGCGTTTGGAGCAGCAGAATTGAGAAAAATTTTTTGCCTTCTCAACCATTTCTTGGCTTCAAACTCCCATATCTCGCGAACGGAATGACCAAACCCAAAAATTCCTGCTGCGTCTGAAAGTAGAAACTCGCCCGATTACAACTGTATGCGTATTTTTTCCCTAGGACATTCTGGTTAAGCGTTTGGAGCAGCAGAATTGCGAAAAATTTGTTGTCTTCTCAACCATTTCTTAGCTTCAAACTTCCACATCTCGCGAACGGATTGACCTAACCCAAAAATTCCTATTGCATTTGAAAGTAGAAAATCGCCCGATTTCAACGGTATGTGTATTTTTTCCCTAAGCCATTCTGGTTAAGCGTTTGGAGCAGCAGAATTGCGAAAAATTTTTTGCCTTCTCAACCATTTCTTGGTTTCAAACTCCCATATCTCGCGAACGGAATGACCAAACCCAAAAATTCCTGCTGCGTCTGAAAGTAGAAACTCGCCCGATTACAACTGTTTGCGTATTTTTTCCCTAGGACATTCTGGTTAAGCGTTTGGAGCAGCAGAATTGCGAAAAATTTGTTGTCTTCTCAACCATTTCTTAGCTTCAAACTCCCATATCTCGCGAACGGATTGACCTAACCCAAAAATTCCTATTGCATTTGAAAGTAGAAAATCGCCCGATTACAACGGTATGTGTATTTTTTCCCTAAGCCATTCTGGTTAAGCGTTTGGAACAGCAGAATTGCGAAAAATTTTTTGCCTTCTCAACCATTTCTTGGATTGGAACTCCCATATCTCGCGAACGGATTGAGCAAACCCAAAAATTCCTGCCGTGTCTGAAAGTAGAAACTCGCCCGATTACAACGGTGTGTGTATTTTTTCCCTAGGCCATTCTGGTTAAGCGTTTGGAGCAGCAGAATTGCGAAAAATTTTTTGCCTTCTCAACCATTTCTTGGCTTCGAACTCCCATATCTCGCGAACGGATTGAGCAAACCCAAAAATTCCTGCTGCGTCTGAAAGTAGAAACTCGCTCGATTACAACTGTATGCGTATTTTTTCCCTGGGCCATTCTGGTTAAACGTTTGGAGCAGCAGAATTGCGAAAAATTTGTTGTCTTCTCAAACATTTCTTAGCTTCAAACTCCCATATCTCGCGAACGGATTGACCTAACCCAAATATTCCTATTGCATCTGAAAGTAGAAACTCGCCCGATTACAACGGTATGTGTATTTTTTCCCTAGGCCGTTCTGATTAAGCGTTTGGAGCAGCAGAATTGCGAAAAATTTTTTGCCTTCTCAACCATTTCTTGCCTTCAAACTGCCATATCTCGCGAACGGATTGACCTAACCCTAAAATTCCTATTGCATCTGAAAGTAGAAACTCGCCCGAATACAACGGTATGTGTACTTTTTCCGTAGGCCATTCTGGTTAAGCGTTTGGAGCAGCAGAATTGCGAAAAATTTTTTGCCTTCTCAACCATTTCTTGTCATTAAACTCCCATATCTCGCGAACGGATTGACCAAACCCAAAAATTCATGCTGCGACTGAAAGTAGAAACTAGCCCGATTACAACTGTGTGCGTATTTTTTCCCTAGGCCATTCTGGTTCAGCGTTTGGAGCAGCAGAATTGCGAAAAATTTTTTGCCTTCTCAACCATTTCTTAGCCTCAAACTCCCTTATCTCGCGAACGGATTGACCTAACCCAAAAATTCCTATTGCATTTGAGAGTAGAAAATCGCCCGATTACAACGGTATGTGTATTTTTTCCCTAGGCCATTCTGGTTAAGCGTTTGGAGCAGCAGAATTGCGAAAAATTTTTTGCCTTCTCAACCATTTCTTGGCTTCAAACTCCCATATCTCGCGAACGGATTGAGCAAACCCAAAAATTCCTGCTGCGTCTGAAAGTAGAAACTCGCCCGATTACAACGGTGTGAGTATTTTTTCCCTAGGCCATTCTGGATAAGCGTTTGGAGCAGCAGAATTGCGAAATATTTTTTACCTTCTCAACCATTTCTTGGCTTCAAACTCCCATATCTCGCGAACGGATTGACCTAACCCAAAAATTCCTGTTGCTTCTGAAAGTAGAAGCTCGTCCGATTACAACGGTATGGGTATTTTTTCCCTAGGCCATTCTGGTTAAGCGTTTGGAGCAGCAGAATTGCGAAAAATTTGTTGTCTTCTCAACCATTTCTTAGCTTCAAACTTCCACATCTCGCGAACGGATTGACCTAACCCAAAAATTCCTATTGCATTTGAAAGTAGAAAATCGCCCGATTTCAACGGTATGTGTATTTTTTCCCTAAGCCATTCTGGTTAAGCGTTTGGAGCAGCAGAATTGAGAAAAATTTTTTGCCTTCTCAACCATTTCTTGGCTTCAAACTCCCATATCTCGCGAACGGAATGACCAAACCCAAAAATTCCTGCTGCGTCTGAAAGTAGAAACTCGCCCGATTACAACTGTATGCGTATTTTTTCCCTAGGACATTCTGGTTAAGCGTTTGGAGCAGCAGAATTGCGAAAAATTTGTTGTCTTCTCAACCATTTCTTAGCTTCAAACTTCCACATCTCGCGAACGGATTGACCTAACCCAAAAATTCCTATTGCATTTGAAAGTAGAAAATCGCCCGATTTCAACGGTATGTGTATTTTTTCCCTAAGCCATTCTGGTTAAGCGTTTGGAGCAGCAGAATTGCGAAAAATTTTTTGCCTTCTCAACCATTTCTTGGTTTCAAACTCCCATATCTCGCGAACGGAATGACCAAACCCAAAAATTCCTGCTGCGTCTGAAAGTAGAAACTCGCCCGATTACAACTGTTTGCGTATTTTTTCCCTAGGACATTCTGGTTAAGCGTTTGGAGCAGCAGAATTGCGAAAAATTTGTTGTCTTCTCAACCATTTCTTAACTTCAAACTCCCATATCTCGCGAACGGATTGACCTAACCCAAAAATTCCTATTGCATTTGAAAGTAGAAAATCGCCCGATTACAACGGTATGTGTATTTTTTCCCTAAGCCATTCTGGTTAAGCGTTTGGAACAGCAGAATTGCGAAAAATTTTTTGCCTTCTCAACCATTTCTTGGATTGGAACTCCCATATCTCGCGAACGGATTGAGCAAACCCAAAAATTCCTGCTGTGTCTGAAAGTAGAAACTCGCCCGATTACAACGGTGTGTGTATTTTTTCCCTAGGCCATTCTGGTTAAGCGTTTGGAGCAGCAGAATTGCGAAAAATTTTTTGCCTTCTCAACCATTTCTTGGCTTCGAACTCCCATATCTCGCGAACGGATTGAGCAAACCCAAAAATTCCTGCAGCGTCTGAAAGTAGAAACTCGCTCGATTACAACTGTATGCGTATTTTTTCCCTGGGCCATTCTGGTTAAACGTTTGGAGCAGCAGAATTGCGAAAAATTTGTTGTCTTCTCAAACATTTCTTAGCTTCAAACTCCCATATCTCGCGAACGGATTGACCTAACCCAAATATTCCTATTGCATCTGAAAGTAGAAACTCGCCCGATTACAACGGTATGTGTATTTTTTCCCTAGGCCGTTCTGATTAAGCGTTTGGAGCAGCAGAATTGCGAAAAATTTTTTGCCTTCTCAACCATTTCTTGGCTTCAAACTCCCATATCTCGCGAACGGATTGACCTAACCCAAAAATTCCCGTTGCATCTGAAAGTAGAAGCTCGTCCGATTACAACGGTATGGGTATTTTTTCCCTAGGCCATCCTGGTTAAGCGTTTGGAGCAGCAGAATTGCGAAAAATTTTTTGCCTTCTCAACCATTTCTTGTCTTCAAACTCCCATATCTCGCGAACGGAATGACCTAACCCAAAAATTCCTGTTGCATCTGAAAGTAGAAACTCGCTCGATTACAACGGTATGTGTATTTTTTCCCTAGGCCATTCTGGTTAAGCGTTTGGAGCAGCAGAATTGCGAAAAATTTTTTGCCTTCTCAACCATTTCTTGCCTTCAAACTGCCATATCTCGCGAACGGATTGACGTAACCCTAAAATTCCTATTGCATCTGAAAGTAGAAACTCGCCCGAATACAACGGTATGTGTACTTTTTCCGTAGGCCATTCTGGTTAAGCGTTTGGAGCAGCAGAATTGCGAAAAATTTTTTGCCTTCTCAACCATTTCTTGTCATTAAACTCCCATATCTCGCGAACGGATTGACCAAACCCAAAAATTCCTATTGCATTTGAGAGTAGAAAATCGCCCGATTACAACGGTATGTGTATTTTTTCCCTAGGCCATTCTGGTTAAGCGTTTGGAGCAGCAGAATTGCGAAAAATTTTTTGCCTTCTCAACCATTTCTTGGCTTCAAACTCCCATATCTCGCGAACGGATTGAGCAAACCCAAAAATTCCTGCTGCGTCTGAAAGTAGAAACTCGCCCGATTACAACGGTGTGAGTATTTTTTCCCTAGGCCATTCTGGATAAGCGTTTGGAGCAGCAGAATTGCGAAATATTTTTTACCTTCTCAACCATTTCTTGGCTTCAAACTCCCATATCTCGCGAACGGATTGACCTAACCCAAAAATTCCTGTTGCTTCTGAAAGTAGAATCTCGTCCGATTACAACGGTATGGGTATTTTTTCCCTAGGCCATTCTGGTTAAGCGTTTGGAGCAGCAGAATTGCGAAAAATTTTTTGCCTTCTCAACCATTTCTTGTCATCAAACTCCCATATCTCGCGAACGGATTGACCAAACCCAAAAACTCATGCTGCGACTGAAAGTAGAAACTAGCCCGATTACAACTGTGTGCGTATAGTTTCCCTAGGCCATTCTGGTTCAGCGTTTGGAGCAGCAGAATTGCGAAAAATTTTTTGCCTTCTCAACCATTTCTTAGCCTCAAACTCCCTTATCTCGCGAACGGATTGACCTAACCCAAAAATTCCTATTGCATTTGAGAGTAGAAAATCGCCCGATTACAACGGTATGTGTATTTTTTCCCTAGGCCATTCTGGTTAAGCGTTTGGAGCAGCAGAATTGCGAAAAATTTTTTGCCTTCTCAACCATTTCTTGGCTTCAAACCCCCATATCACGCGAACGGATTGAGCAAACCCAAAAATTCCTGCTGCGTCTGAAAGTAGAAACTCGCCCGATTACAACGGTGTGTGTATTTTTTCCCTAGGCCATTCTGGATAAGCGTTTGGAGGAGCAGAATTGCGAAATATTTTTTGCCTTCTCAACCATTTCTTGGCTTCAAACTCCCATATCTCGCGAACGGATTGAGCGAACCCAAAAATTCCTGCTGCGTCTGAAAGTAGAAACTCGCCCGATTACAACTGTATGCGTATTATTTCCCCAGGCCATTCTGGTTAAACGTTTGGAGCAGCAGAATTGCGAAAAATTTGTTGTCTTCTCAACCATTTCTTAGCCTCAAACTCCCTTATCTCGCGAACGGATTGACCTAACCCAAAAATTCCTATTGCTTCTGAAAGTATAAACTCGCCCGATTACAACGGTATGTGTATTTTTTCCCTAGGCCATTCTGGATAAGCGTTTGGAGCAGCAGAATTGCGAAAAATTTGTTGTCTTCTCAACCATTTCTTGGCTTCAAACTCCCATATCTCGCGAACGGATTGACCAAACCCAAAAATTCCTGCTGCGTCTGAAAGTAGAAACTAGCCCGATTACAACAGTATGCGTATTTTTTCCCTAGGCCATTCTGGTTAAGCGTTTGGAGCAGCAGAATTGCGAAAAATTTTTTGCCTTTTCAACCATTTCTTAGCTTCAAAGTCCCATATCTCGCGAACGGATTGATCAAACCCAAAAATTCCTGCTGCGTCTGAAAGTAGAAACTCGCCCGATTACAACTGTTTGCGTATTTTTTCCCCAGGACATTCTGGTTAAGCGTTTGGAGCAGCAGAATTGCGAAAAATTTGTTCTCTTCTCAAGCATTCCTTAGCTTCAAACTCCCATACCTCGCGAACGGATTAACCTAACCCAAAAATTCCTATTGCATTTGAGAGTAGAAAATCGCCCGATTACATCGGTATGTGTATTTTTTCCCTAGGCCACTCTGGTTAAGCGTTTGGAGCGGCAGAATTGCGAAAAATTTTTTGCCTTCTCAACCATTTCTTGGCTTCAAACTCCCATATCTCGCGAACGGATTGAGCAAACCCAAAAATTCCTGCTGCGTCTGAAAGTAGAAACTCGCCCGATTACAACGGTGTGAGTATTTTTTCCCTAGGCCATTCTGGATAAGCGTTTGGAGCAGCAGAATTGCGAAATATTTTTTACCTTCTCAACCATTTCTTGGCTTCAAACTCCCATATCTCGCGAACGGATTGACCTATCCCAAAAATTCCCGTTGCATCTGAAGGTAGAAGCTCGTCCGATTACAACGGTATGGGTATTTTTTCCCTAGGCCATTCTGGTTAAGCGTTTGGAGCAGCAGAATTGCGAAAAATTTTATGCCTTCTCAACCATTTCTTGTCTTCAAACTCCCATATCTCGCGAACGGAGTGACCTAACCCAAAAATTCCTGTTGCATCTGAAAGTAGAAACTCGCTCGATTACAACGGTATGTGTATTTTTTCCCTAGGCCATTCTGGTTAAGCGTTTGGAGCAGCAGAATTGCGAAAAATTTTTTGCCTTCTCAACCATTTCTTGGCTTCAAACTGCCATATCTCGCGAACGGATTGACCTAATCCTAAAATTCCTATTGCATCTGAAAGTAGAAACTCGCCCGAATACAACGGTATGTGTACTTTTTCCGTAGGCCATTCTGGTTAAGCGTTTGGAGCAGCAGAATTGCGAAAAATTTTTTGCCTTCTCAACCATTTCTTGTCATCAAACTCCCATATCTCGCGAACGGATTGACCAAACCCAAAAATTCCTGCTGCGTCTGAAAGTAGAAACTAGCCCGATTACAACAGTATGCGTATTTTTTCCCTAGGCCATTCTGGTTAAGCGTTTGGAGCAGCAGAATTGCGAAAAATTTGTTGTCTTCTCAACCATTTCTTAGCTTCAAACTTCCACATCTCGCGAACGGATTGACCTAACCCAAAAATTCCTATTGCATTTGAAAGTAGAAAATCGCCCGATTTCAACGGTATGTGTATTTTTTCCCTAAGCCATTCTGGTTAAGCGTTTGGAGCAGCAGAATTGAGAAAAATTTTTTGCCTTCTCAACCATTTCTTGGCTTCAAACTCCCATATCTCGCGAACGGAATGACCAAACCCAAAAATTCCTGCTGCGTCTGAAAGTAGAAACGCGCCCGATTACAACTGTATGCGTATTTTTTCCCTAGGACATTCTGGTTAAGCGTTTGGAGCAGCAGAATTGCGAAAAATTTGTTGTCTTCTCAACCATTTCTTAGCTTCAAACTCCCATATCTCGCGAACGGAATGACCAAACCCAAAAATTCCTGCTGCGTCTGAAAGTAGAAACTCGCCCGATTACAACTGTTTGCGTATTTTTTCCCTAGGACATTCTGGTTAAGCGTTTGGAGCAGCAGAATTGCGAAAAATTTGTTGTCTTCTCAACCATTTCTTAGCTTCAAACTCCCATATCTCGCGAACGGATTGACCTAACCCAAAAATTCCTATTGCATTTGAAAGTAGAAAATCGCCCGATTACAACGGTATGTGTATTTTTTCCCTAAGCCATTCTGGTTAAGCGTTTGGAACAGCAGAATTGCGAAAAATTTTTTGCCTTCTCAACCATTTCTTGGATTGGAACTCCCATATCTCGCGAACGGATTGAGCAAACCCAAAAATTCCTGCTGTGTCTGAAAGTAGAAACTCGCCCGATTACAACGGTGTGTGTATTTTTTCCCTAGGCCATTCTGGTTAAGCGTTTGGAGCAGCAGAATTGCGAAAAATTTTTTGCCTTCTCAACCATTTCTTGGCTTCGAACTCCCATATCTCGCGAACGGATTGAGCAAACCCAAAAATTCCTGCTGCGTCTGAAAGTAGAAACTCGCTCGATTACAACTGTATGCGTATTTTTTCCCTGGGCCATTCTGGTTAAACGTTTGGAGCAGCAGAATTGCGAAAAATTTGTTGTCTTCTCAAACATTTCTTAGCTTCAAACTCCCATATCTCGCGAACGGATTGACCTAACCCAAATATTCCTATTGCATCTGAAAGTAGAAACTCGCCCGATTACAACGGTATGTGTATTTTTTCCCTAGGCCGTTCTGATTAAGCGTTTGGAGCAGCAGAATTGCGAAAAATTTTTTGCCTTCTCAACCATTTCTTGGCTTCAAACTCCCATATCTCGCGAACGGAATGACCTAACCCAAAAATTCCTGTTGCATCTGAAAGTAGAAACTCGCTCGATTACAACGGTATGTGTATTTTTTCCCTAGGCCATTCTGGTTAAGCGTTTGGAGCAGCAGAATTGCGAAAAATTTTTTGCCTTCTCAACCATTTCTTGCCTTCAAACTGCCATATCTCGCGAACGGATTGACCTAACCCTAAAATTCCTATTGCATCTGAAAGTAGAAACTCGCCCGAATACAACGGTATGTGTACTTTTTCCGTAGGCCATTCTGGTTAAGCGTTTGGAGCAGCAGCATTGCGAAAAATTTTTTGCCTTCTCAACCATTTCTTGTCATTAAACTCCCATATCTCGCGAACGGATTGACCAAACCCAAAAATTCATGCTGCGACTGAAAGTAGAAACTAGCCCGATTACAACTGTGTGCGTATTTTTTCCCTAGGCCATTCTGGTTCAGCGTTTGGAGCAGCAGAATTGCGAAAAATTTTTTGCCTTCTCAACCATTTCTTAGCCTCAAACTCCCTTATCTCGCGAACGGATTGACATAACCCAAAAATTCCTATTGCATTTGAGAGTAGAAAATCGCCCGATTACAACGGTATGTGTATTTTTTCCCTAGGCCATTCTGGTTAAGCGTTTGGAGCAGCAGAATTGCGAAAAATTTTTTGCCTTCTCAACCATTTCTTGGCTTCAAACTCCCATATCTCGCGAACGGATTGAGCAAACCCAAAAATTCCTGCTGCGTCTGAAAGTAGAAACTCGCCCGATTACAACGGTGTGAGTATTTTTTCCCTAGGCCATTCTGGATAAGCGTTTGGAGCAGCAGAATTGCGAAATATTTTTTACCTTCTCAACCATTTCTTGGCTTCAAACTCCCATATCTCGCGAACGGATTGACCTAACCCAAAAATTCCTGTTGCTTCTGAAAGTAGAAGCTCGTCCGATTACAACGGTATGGGTATTTTTTCCCTAGGCCATTCTGGTTAAGCGTTTGGAGCAGCAGAATTGCGAAAAATTTTTTGCCTTCTCAACCATTTCTTGTCATCAAACTCCCATATCTCGCGAACGGATTGACCAAACCCAAAAACTCATGCTGCGACTGAAAGTAGAAACTAGCCCGATTACAACTGTGTGCGTATAGTTTCCCTAGGCCATTCTGGTTCAGCGTTTGGAGCAGCAGAATTGCGAAAAATTTTTTGCCTTCTCAACCATTTCTTAGCCTCAAACTCCCTTATCTCGCGAACGGATTGACCTAACCCAAAAATTCCTATTGCATTTGAGAGTAGAAAATCGCCCGATTACAACGGTATGTGTATTTTTTCCCTAGGCCATTCTGGTTAAGCGTTTGGAGCAGCAGAATTGCGAAAAATTTTTTGCCTTCTCAACCATTTCTTGGCTTCAAACTCCCATATCACGCGAACGGATTGAGCAAACCCAAAAATTCCTGCTGCGTCTGAAAGTAGAAACTCGCCCGATTACAACGGTGTGAGTATTTTTTCCCTAGGCCATTCTGGATAAGCGTTTGGAGCAGCAGAATTGCGAAATATTTTTTACCTTCTCAACCATTTCTTGGCTTCAAACTCCCATATCTCGCGAACGGATTGACCTAACCCAAAAATTCCTGTTGCATCTGAAAGTAGAAGCTCGTCCGATTACAACGGTATGGGTATTTTTTCCCTAGGCCATTCTGGTTAAGCGTTTGGAGCAGCAGAATTGCGAAACATTTTTTGCCTTCTCAACCATTTCTTGGCTTCAAACTGCCATATCTCGCGAACGGATTGACCTAACCCTAAAATTCCTATTGCATCTGAAAGTAGAAACTCGCCCGAATACAACGGTATGTGTACTTTTTCCGTAGGCCATTCTAGTTAAGCGTTTGGAGCAGCAGAATTGCGAAAAATTTTTTGCCTTCTCAACCATTTCTTGTCATCAAACTCCCATATCTCGCGAACGGATTGACCAAACCCAAAAATTCCTGCTGCGTCTGAAAGTAGAAACTAGCCCGATTACAACTGTGTGCGTATTTTTTCCCTAGGCCATTCTGGTTCAGCGTTTGGAGCAGCAGAATTGCGAAAAATTTTTTGCCTTCTCAAACATTTGTTAGCTTCAAACTGCCATATCTCGCGAACGGATTGACCTAACCCAAAAATTCCTGTTGCATTTGAAAGTAGAAACTCGCCCGATTACAACGGTAGGTTTATTTTTTCCCTAGGCCATTCTGGTTAAGCGTTTGGAGCAGCAGAATTGCGAAAAATTTGTTGTCTTCTCAACCATTTCTTAGCTTCAAAGTCCCATATCTCGCGAACGGATTGACCAAACCCAACCGTTCCTGTAGCGTCTGAAATTAGAAACTCGCCCGATTACAACGGTGTGTGTATTATTTCCCTAGGCCATTCTGGTTAAACGTTTGGAGCAGCGGAATTGCGAAAAATTTGTTGTCTTCTCAACCATTTCTTAGACTCAAACTCCCTTATCTCGCGAACGGATTGACCTAACCCAAAAATTCCTATTGCTTCTGAAAGCAGAAACTCGCCCGATTACAACGGTATGTGTATTTTTTCCCTAAGCCATTCTGGATAAGCGTTTGGAGCAGCAGAATTGCGAAATATTTTTTACCTTCTCAACCATTTCTTGGCTTCAAACTCCCATATCTCGCGAACGGATTGACCTAACCCAAAAATTCCCGTTGCATCTGAAAGTAGAAGCTCGTCCGATTACAACGGTATGGGTATTTTTTCCCTAGGCCATTCTGGTTAAGCGTTTGGAGCAGCAGAATTGCGAAAAATTTCTTGCCTTCTCAACCATTTCTTGGATTCAAACTCCCATATCTCGCGAACGGATTGAGCAAACCCAAAAATTCCTGCTGCGTCTGAAAGTAGAAACTCGCCCGATTACAACGGTGTGAGTATTTTTTCCCTAGGCCATTCTGCATAAGCGTTTGGAGCAGCAAAATTGCGAAATATTTTTTACCTTCTCAACCATTTCTTGGCTTCAAACTCCCATATCTCGCGAACGGATTGACCTAACCCAAAAATTCCCGTTGCATCTGAAAGTAGAAGCTCGTCCGATTACAACGGTATGGGTATTTTTCCCTAGGCCATTCTGGTTAAGCGTTTGGAGCAGCAGAATTGCGAAAAATTTTTTGCCTTCTCAACCATTTCTTGTCTTCAAACTCCCATATCTCGCGAATGGAATGACCTAACCCAAAAATTGCTGTTGCATCTGAAAGTAGAAACTCGCTCGATTACAACGATATGTGTATTTTTTCCCTAGGCCATTCTGGTTAAGCGTTTGGAGCAGCAGAATTGCGAAAAATTTTTTGCCTTCTCAACCATTTCTTGGCTTCAAACTGCCATATCTCGCGAACGGATTGGCCTAACCCTAAAATTCCTATTGCATCTGAAAGTAGAAACTCGCCCGAATACAACGGTATGTGTACTTTTTCCGTAGGCCATTCTGGTTAAGCGTTTGGAGCAGCAGAATTGCGAAAAATTTTTTGCCTTCTCAACCATTTCTTGTCATCAAACTCCCATATCTCGCGAACGGATTGACCAAACCCAAAAATTCATGCTGCGTCTGAAAGTAGAAACTAGCCCGATTACAACTGTGTGCGTATTTTTTCCCTAGGCCATTCTGGTTCAGCGTTTGGAGCAGCAGAATTGCGAAAAATTTTTTGCCTTCTCAACCATTTCTTGGCTTCGAACTACCATATCTCGCGAACGGATTGAGCAAACCCAAAAATTCCTGCTGCGTCTGAAAGTAGAAACTCGCTCGATTACAACTGTATGCGTATTTTTTCCCTGGGCCATTCTGGTTAAACGTTTGGAGCAGCAGAATTGCGAAAAATTTGTTGTCTTCTCATACATTTCTTAGCTTCAAACTCCCATATCTCGCGAACGGATTGACCTAACCCAAATATTCCTATTGCATCTGAAAGTAGAAACTCGCCCGATTACAACGGTATGTGTATTTTTTCCCTAGGCCGTTCTGATTAAGCGTTTGGAGCAGCAGAATTGCGAAAAATTTTTTGCCTTCTCAACCATTTCTTGGCTTCAAACTCCCATATCTCGCGAATGGAATGACCTAACCCAAAAATTCCTGTTGCATCTGAAAGTAGAAACTCGCTCGATTACAACGATATGTGTATTTTTTCCCTAGGCCATTCTGGTTAAGCGTTTGGAGCAGCAGAATTGCGAAAAATTTTTTGCCTTCTCAACCATTTCTTGGCTTCAAACTGCCATATCTCGCGAACGGATTGGCCTAACCCTAAAATTCCTATTGCATCTGAAAGTAGAAACTCGCCCGAATACAACGGTATGTGTACTTTTTCCGTAGGCCATTCTGGTTAAGCGTTTGGAGCAGCAGAATTGCGAAAAATTTTTTGCCTTCTCAACCATTTCTTGTCATCAAATTCCCATATCTCGCGAACGGATTGACCAAACCCAAAAATTCATGCTGCGTCTGAAAGTAGAAACTAGCCCGATTACAACTGTGTGCGTATTTTTTCCCTAGGCCATTCTGGTTCAGCGTTTGGAGCAGCAGAATTGCGAAAAATTTTTTGCCTTCTCAACCATTTCTTGGCTTCGAACTACCATATCTCGCGAACGGATTGAGCAAACCCAAAAATTCCTGCTGCGTCTGAAAGTAGAAACTCGCTCGATTACAACTGTATGCGTATTTTTTCCCTGGGCCATTCTGGTTAAACGTTTGGAGCAGCAGAATTGCGAAAAATTTGTTGTCTTCTCATACATTTCTTAGCTTCAAACTCCCATATCTCGCGAACGGATTGACCTAACCCAAATATTCCTATTGCATCTGAAAGTAGAAACTCGCCCGATTACAACGGTATATGTATTTTTTCCCTAGGCCGTTCTGATTAAGCGTTTGGAGCAGCAGAATTGCGAAAAATTTTTTGCCTTCTCAACCATTTCTTGGCTTCAAACTCCCATATCTCGCGAACGGATTGACCAAACCCAAAAATTCCTGCTGCGTCTGAAAGTAGAAACTAGCCCGATTACAACAGTAAGCGTATTTTTTCCCTAGGACATTCTGGTTAAGCGTTTGGAGCAGCAGAATTGCGAAAAATTTTTTGCCTTCTCAACCATTTCTTGGCTTCAAACTCCCATATCTCCCGAACGGATTGAGCAAACCCAAAAATTCCTGCTGCGTCTGAAAGTAGAAACTCGCCCGATTACAACGGTGTGTGTATTTTTTCCCTAGGCCATTCTGGATAAGCGTTTGGAGGAGCAGAATTGCGAAATATTTTTTGCCTTCTCAACCATTTCTTGGCTTCAAACTCCCATATCTCGCGAACGGATTGAGCGAACCCAAAAATTCCTGCTGCGTCTGAAAGTAGAAACTCGCCCGATTACAACTGTATGCGTATTATTTCCCTAGGCCATTCTGGTTAAACGTTTGGAGCAGCAGAATTGCGAAAAATTTGTTGTCTTCTCAACCATTTCTTAGCCTCAAACTCCCTTATCTCGCGAACGGATTGACCTAACCCAAAAATTCCTATTGCTTCTGAAAGTAGAAACTCGCCCGATTACAACGGTATGTGTATTTTTTCCCTAGGCCATTCTGGATAAGCGTTTGGAGCAGCAGAATTGCGAAAAATTTGTTCTCTTCTCAAGCATTCCTTAGCTTCAAACTCCCATACCTCGCGAACGGATTAACCTAACCCAAAAATTCCTATTGCATTTGAGAGTAGAAAATCGCCCGATTACATCGGTATGTGTATTTTTTCCCTAGGCCATTCTGGTTAAGCGTTTGGAGCGGCAGAATTGCGAAAAATTTTTTGCCTTCTCAACCATTTCTTGGCTTCAAACTCCCATATCTCGCGAACGGATTGAGCAAACCCAAAAATTCCTGCTGCGTCTGAAAGTAGAAACTCGCCCGATTACAACTGTATGCGTATTATTTCCCTAGGCCATTCTGGTTAAACGTTTGGAGCAGCAGAATTGCGAAAAATTTGTTGTCTTCTCAACCATTTCTTAGCCTCAAACTCCCTTATCTCGCGAACGGATTGACCTAACCCAAAAATTCCTATTGCTTCTGAAAGTAGAAACTCGCCCGATTACAACGGTATGTGTATTTTTTCCCTAGGCCATTCTGGATAAGCGTTTGGAGCAGCAGAATTGCGAAAAATTTGTTGTCTTCTCAACCATTTCTTGGCTTCAAACTCCCATATCTCGCGAACGGATTGACCAAACCCAAAAATTCCTGCTGCGTCTGAAAGTAGAAACTAGCCCGATTACAACAGTATGCGTATTTTTTCCCTAGGCCATTCTGGTTAAGCGTTTGGAGCAGCAGAATTGCGAAAAATTTGTTGTCTTCTCAACCAATTCTTAGCTTCAAACTTCCACATCTCGCGAACGGATTGACCTAACCCAAAAATTCCTATTGCATTTGAAAGTAGAAAATCGCCCGATTTCAACGGTATGTGTATTTTTTCCCTAAGCCATTCTGGTTAAGCGTTTGGAGCAGCAGAATTGAGAAAAATTTGTTGTCTTCTCAACCATTTCTTAGCTTCAAACTTCCACATCTCGCGAACGGATTGACCTAACCCAAAAATTCCTATTGCATTTGAAAGTAGAAAATCGCCCGATTTCAACGGTATGTGTATTTTTTCCCTAAGCCATTCTGGTTAAGCGTTTGGAGCAGCAGAATTGCGAAAAATTTTTTGCCTTCTCAACCATTTCTTGGCTTCAAACTCCCATATCTCGCGAACGGAATGACCAAACCCAAAAATTCCTGCTGCGTCTGAAAGTAGAAACTCGCCCGATTACAACTGTTTGCGTATTTTTTCCCTAGGACATTCTGGTTAAGCGTTTGGAGCAGCAGAATTGCGAAAAATTTGTTGTCTTCTCAACCATTTCTTAGCTTCAAACTCCCATATCTCGCGAACGGATTGACCTAACCCAAAAATTCCTATTGCATTTGAAAGTAGAAAATCGCCCGATTACAACGGTATGTGTATTTTTTTCCTAAGCCATTCTGGTTAAGCGTTTGGAACAGCAGAATTGCGAAAAATTTTTTGCCTTCTCAACCATTTCTTGGATTGGAACTCCCATATCTCGCGAACGGATTGAGCAAACCCAAAAATTCCTGCTGCGTCTGAAAGTAGAAACTCGCCCGATTACAACGGTGTGTGTATTTTTTCCCTAGGCCATTCTGGTTAAGCGTTTGGAGCAGCAGAATTGCGAAAAATTTTTTGCCTTCTCAACCATTTCTTGGCTTCGAACTCCCATATCTCGCGAACGGATTGAGCAAACCCAAAAATTCCTGCTGCGTCTGAAAGTAGAAACTCGCTCGATTACAACTGTATGCGTATTTTTTCCCTGGGCCATTCTGGTTAAACGTTTGGAGCAGCAGAATTGCGAAAAATTTGTTGTCTTCTCAAACATTTCTTAGCTTCAAACTCCCATATCTCGCGAACGGATTGACCTAACCCAAATATTCCTATTGCATCTGAAAGTAGAAACTCGCCCGATTACAACGGTATGTGTATTTTTTCCCTAGGCCGTTCTGATTAAGCGTTTGGAGCAGCAGAATTGCGAAAAATTTGTTGTCTTCTCAACCATTTCTTGGCTTCAAACTCCCATATCTCGCGAACGGATTGACCAAACCCAAAAATTCCTGCTGCGTCTGAAAGTAGAAACTCGCCCGATTACAACTGTATGCGTATTATTTCCCTAGGCCATTCTGGTTAAACGTTTGGAGCAGCAGAATTGCGAAAAATTTGTTGTCTTCTCAACCATTTCTTAGCCTCAAACTCCCTTATCTCGCGAACGGATTGACCTAACCCAAAAATTCCTATTGCTTCTGAAAGTAGAAACTCGCCCGATTACAACGGTATGTGTATTTTTTCCCTAGGCCATTCTGGATAAGCGTTTGGAGCAGCAGAATTGCGAAAAATTTGTTCTCTTCTCAAGCATTCCTTAGCTTCAAACTCCCATACCTCGCGAACGGATTAACCTAACCCAAAAATTCCTATTGCATTTGAGAGTAGAAAATCGCCCGATTACATCGGTATGTGTATTTTTTCCCTAGGCCATTCTGGTTAAGCGTTTGGAGCGGCAGAATTGCGAAAAATTTTTTGCCTTCTCAACCATTTCTTGGCTTCAAACTCCCATATCTCGCGAACGGATTGAGCAAACCCAAAAATTCCTGCTGCGTCTGAAAGTAGAAACTCGCCCGATTACAACTGTATGCGTATTATTTCCCTAGGCCATTCTGGTTAAACGTTTGGAGCAGCAGAATTGCGAAAAATTTGTTGTCTTCTCAACCATTTCTTAGCCTCAAACTCCCTTATCTCGCGAACGGATTGACCTAACCCAAAAATTCCTATTGCTTCTGAAAGTAGAAACTCGCCCGATTACAACGGTATGTGTATTTTTTCCCTAGGCCATTCTGGATAAGCGTTTGGAGCAGCAGAATTGCGAAAAATTTGTTGTCTTCTCAACCATTTCTTGGCTTCAAACTCCCATATCTCGCGAACGGATTGACCAAACCCAAAAATTCCTGCTGCGTCTGAAAGTAGAAACTAGCCCGGTTACAACAGTATGCGTATTTTTTCCCTAGGCCATTCTGGTTAAGCGTTTGGAGCAGCAGAATTGCGAAAAATTTGTTGTCTTCTCAACCAATTCTTAGCTTCAAACTTCCACATCTCGCGAACGGATTGACCTAACCCAAAAATTCCTATTGCATTTGAAAGTAGAAAATCGCCCGATTTCAACGGTATGTGTATTTTTTCCCTAAGCCATTCTGGTTAAGCGTTTGGAGCAGCAGAATTGAGAAAAATTTGTTGTCTTCTCAACCATTTCTTAGCTTCAAACTTCCACATCTCGCGAACGGATTGACCTAACCCAAAAATTCCTATTGCATTTGAAAGTAGAAAATCGCCCGATTTCAACGGTATGTGTATTTTTTCCCTAAGCCATTCTGGTTAAGCGTTTGGAGCAGCAGAATTGCGAAAAATTTTTTGCCTTCTCAACCATTTCTTGGCTTCAAACTCCCATATCTCGCGAACGGAATGACCAAACCCAAAAATTCCTGCTGCGTCTGAAAGTAGAAACTCGCCCGATTACAACTGTTTGCGTATTTTTTCCCTAGGACATTCTGGTTAAGCGTTTGGAGCAGCAGAATTGCGAAAAATTTGTTGTCTTCTCAACCATTTCTTAGCTTCAAACTCCCATATCTCGCGAACGGATTGACCTAACCCAAAAATTCCTATTGCATTTGAAAGTAGAAAATCGCCCGATTACAACGGTATGTGTATTTTTTTCCTAAGCCATTCTGGTTAAGCGTTTGGAACAGCAGAATTGCGAAAAATTTTTTGCCTTCTCAACCATTTCTTGGATTGGAACTCCCATATCTCGCGAACGGATTGAGCAAACCCAAAAATTCCTGCTGCGTCTGAAAGTAGAAACTCGCCCGATTACAACGGTGTGTGTATTTTTTCCCTAGGCCATTCTGGTTAAGCGTTTGGAGCAGCAGAATTGCGAAAAATTTTTTGCCTTCTCAACCATTTCTTGGCTTCGAACTCCCATATCTCGCGAACGGATTGAGCAAACCCAAAAATTCCTGCTGCGTCTGAAAGTAGAAACTCGCTCGATTACAACTGTATGCGTATTTTTTCCCTGGGCCATTCTGGTTAAACGTTTGGAGCAGCAGAATTGCGAAAAATTTGTTGTCTTCTCAAACATTTCTTAGCTTCAAACTCCCATATCTCGCGAACGGATTGACCTAACCCAAATATTCCTATTGCATCTGAAAGTAGAAACTCGCCCGATTACAACGGTATGTGTATTTTTTCCCTAGGCCGTTCTGATTAAGCGTTTGGAGCAGCAGAATTGCGAAAAATATTTTGCCTTCTCAACCATTTCTTGGCTTCAAACTCCCATATCTCGCGAACGGATTGACCTAACCCAAAAATTCCCGTTGCATCTGAAAGTAGAAGCTCGTCCGATTACAACGGTATGGGTATTTTTTCCCTAGGCCATTCTGGTTAAGCGTTTGCCGCAGCAGAATTGCGAAAAATTTTTTGCCTTCTCAACCATTTCTTGTCTTCAAACTCCCATATCTCGCGAACGGAATGACCTAACCCAAAAATTCCTGTTGCATCTGAAAGTAGAAACTCGCTCGATTACAACGGTATGTGTATTTTTTCCCTAGGCCATTCTGGTTAAGCGTTTGGAGCAGCAGAATTGCGAAAAATATTTTGCCTTCTCAACCATTTCTTGCCTTCAAACTGCCATATCTCGCGAACGGATTGACCTAACCCTAAAATTCCTATTGCATCTGAAAGTAGAAACTCGCCCGAATACAACGGTATGTGTACTTTTTCCGTAGGCCATTCTGGTTAAGCGTTTGGAGCAGCAGAATTGCGAAAAATTTTTTGCCTTCTCAACCATTTCTTGTCATTAAACTCCCATATCTCGCGAACGGATTGACCAAACCCAAAAATTCATGCTGCGACTGAAAGTAGAAACTAGCCCGATTACAACTGTGTGCGTATTTTTTCCCTAGGCCATTCTGGTTCAGCGTTTGGAGCAGCACAATTGCGAAAAATTTTTTGCCTTCTCAACCATTTCTTAGCCTCAAACTCCCTTATCTCGCGAACGGATTGACCTAACCCAAAAATTCCTATTGCATTTGAGAGTAGAAAATCGCCCGATTACAACGGTATGTGTATTTTTTCCCTAGGCCATTCTGGTTAAGCGTTTGGAGCAGCAGAATTGCGAAAAATTTTTTGCCTTCCCAACCATTTCTTGGCTTCAAACTCCCATATCTCGCGAACGGATTGAGCAAACCCAAAAATTCCTGCTGCGTCTGAAAGTAGAAACTCGCCCGATTACAACGGTGTGAGTATTTTTTCCCTAGGCCATTCTGGATAAGCGTTTGGAGCAGCAGAATTGCGAAATATTTTTTACCTTCTCAACCATTTCTTGGCTTCAAACTCCCATATCTCGCGAACGGATTGACCTAACCCAAAAATTCCTGTTGCTTCTGAAAGTAGAAGCTCGTCCGATTACAACGGTATGGGTATTTTTTCCCTAGGCCATTCTGGTTAAGCGTTTGGAGCAGCAGAATTGCGAAAAATTTTTTGCCTTCTCAACCATTTCTTGTCATCAAACTCCCATATCTCGCGAACGGATTGACCAAACCCAAAAACTCATGCTGCGACTGAAAGTAGAAACTAGCCCGATTACAACTGTGTGCGTATAGTTTCCCTAGGCCATTCTGGTTCAGCGTTTGGAGCAGCAGAATTGCGAAAAATTTTTTGCCTTCTCAACCATTTCTTAGCCTCAAACTCCCTTATCTCGCGAACGGATTGACCTAACCCAAAAATTCCTATTGCATTTGAGAGTAGAAAATCGCCCGATTACAACGGTATGTGTATTTTTTCCCTAGGCCATTCTGGTTAAGCGTTTGGAGCAGCAGAATTGCGAAAAATTTTTTGCCTTCTCAACAATTTCTTGTCTTCAAACTCCCATATCTCGCGAACGGAATGACCTAACCCAAAAATTCCAGTTGCATCTGAAAGTAGAAACTCGCTCGATTACAACGATATGTGTATTTTTTCCCTAGGCCATTCTGGTTAAGCGTTTGGAGCAGCAGAATTGCGAAAAATTTTTTGCCTTCTCAACCATTTCTTGGCTTCAAACTGCCATATCTCGCGAACGGATTGACCTAACCCTAAAATTCCTATTGCATCTGAAAGTAGAAACTCGCCCGAATACAACGGTATGTGTACTTTTTCCGTAGGCCATTCTGGTGAAGCGTTTGGAGCAGCAGAATTGCGAAAAATTTTTTGCCTTCTCAACCATTTCTTGTCATCAAACTCCCATATCTCGCGAACGGATTGACCAAACCCAAAAATTCCTGCTGCGTCTGAAAGTAGAAACTAGCCCGATTACAACTGTGTGCGTATTTTTTCCCTAGGCCATTCTGGTTCAGCGTTTGGAGCAGCAGAATTGCGAAAAATTTTTTGCCTTCTCAACCATTTGTTAGCTTCAAACTGCCATATCTCGCGAACGGATTGACCTAACCCAAAAATTCCTGTTGCATTTGAAAGTAGAAACTCGCCCGATTTCAACGGTAGGTTTATTTTTTCCCTAGGCCATTCTGGTTAAGCGCTTGGAGCAGCAGAATTGCGAAAAATTTGTTGTCTTCTCAACCATTTCTTAGCTTCAAAGTCCCATATCTCGCGAACGGATTGACCAAACCCAACAGTTCCTGTAGCGTCTGAAATTAGAAACTCGCCCGATTACAACGGTGTGTGTATTATTTCCCTAGGCCATTCTGGTTAAACGTTTGGAGCAGCGGAATTGCGAAAAATTTGTTGTCTTCTCAACCATTTCTTGGATTCAAACTCCCATATCTCGCGAACGGATTGAGCAAACCCAAAAATTCCTATTGCTTCTGAAAGCAGAAACTCGCCCGATTACAGCGGTATGTGTATTTTTTCCCTAAGCCATTCTGGATAAGCGTTTGGAGCAGCAGAATTGCGAAATATTTTTTACCTTCTCAACCATTTCTTGGCTTCAAACTCCCATATCTCGCGAACGGATTGGCCTAACCCTAAAATTCCTATTGCATCTGAAAGTAGAAACTCGCCAGAATACAACGGTATGTGTACTTTTTCCGTAGGCCATTCTGGTTAAGCGTTTGGAGCAGCAGAATTGCGAAAAATTTTTTGCCTTCTCAACCATTTCTTGTCATCAAACTCCCATATCTCGCGAACGGATTGACCAAACCCAAAAATTCATGCTGCGTCTGAAAGTAGAAACTAGCCCGATTACAACTGTGTGCGTATTTTTTCCCTAGGCCATTCTGGTTCAGCGTTTGGAGCAGCAGAATTGCGAAAAATTTTTTGCCTTCTCAACCATTTCTTGGCTTCGAACTCCCATATCTCGCGAACGGATTGAGCAAACCCAAAAATTCCTGCTGCGTCTGAAAGTAGAAACTCGCTCGATTACAACTGTATGCGTATTTTTTCCCTGGGCCATTCTGGTTAAACGTTTGGAGCAGCAGAATTGCGAAAAATTTGTTGTCTTCTCATACATTTCTTAGCTTCAAACTCCCATATCTCGCGAACGGATTGACCTAACCCAAATATTCCTATTGCATCTGAAAGTAGAAACTCGCCCGATTACAACGGTATGTGTATTTTTTCCCTAGGCCGTTCTGATTAAGCGTTTGGAGCAGCAGAATTGCGAAAAATTTTTTGCCTTCTCAACCATTTCTTGGCTTCAAACTCCCATATCTCGCGAACGGATTGACCAAACCCAAAAATTCCTGCAGCGTCTGAAAGTAGAAACTAGCCCGATTACAACAGTAAGCGTATTTTTTCCCTAGGACATTCTGGTTAAGCGTTTGGAGCAGCAGAATTGCGAAAAATTTTTTGCCTTCTCAACCATTTCTTGGCTTCAAACTCCCATATCTCCCGAACGGATTGAGCAAACCCAAAAATTCCTGCTGCGTCTGAAAGTAGAAACTCGCCCGATTACAACGGTGTGTGTATTTTTTCCCTAGGCCATTCTGGATAAGCGTTTGGAGGAGCAGAATTGCGAAATATTTTTTGCCTTCTCAACCATTTCTTGGCTTCAAGCTCCCATATCTCGCGAACGGATTGAGCGAACCCAAAAATTCCTGCTGCGTCTGAAAGTAGAAACTCGCCCGATTACAACTGTATGCGTATTATTTCCCTAGGCCATTCTGGTTAAACGTTTGGAGCAGCAGAATTGCGAAAAATTTGTTGTCTTCTCAACCATTTCTTAGCCTCAAACTCCCTTATCTCGCGAACGGATTGACCTAACCCAAAAATTCCTATTGCATCTGAAAGTAGAAACTCGCCCGATTACAACGGTATGTGTATTTTTTCCCTAGGCCATTCTGGATAAGCGTTTGGAGCAGCAGAATTGCGAAAAATTTGTTCTCTTCTCAAGCATTCCTTAGCTTCAAACTCCCATACCTCGCGAACGGATTAACCTAACCCAAAAATTCCTATTGCATTTGAGAGTAGAAAATCGCCCGATTACATCGGTATGTGTATTTTTTCCCTAGGCCATTCTGGTTAAGCGTTTGGAGCGGCAGAATTGCGAAAAATTTTTTGCCTTCTCAACCATTTCTTGGCTTCAAACTCCCATATCTCGCGAACGGATTGAGCAAACCCAAAAATTCCTGCTGCGTCTGAAAGTAGAAACTCGCCCGATTACAACTGTATGCGTATTATTTCCCTAGGCCATTCTGGTTAAACGTTTGGAGCAGCAGAATTGCGAAAAATTTGTTGTCTTCTCAACCATTTCTTAGCCTCAAACTCCCTTATCTCGCGAACGGATTGACCTAACCCAAAAATTCCTATTGCTTCTGAAAGTAGAAACTCGCCCGATTACAACGGTATGTGTATTTTTTCCCTAGGCCATTCTGGATAAGCGTTTGGCGCAGCAGAATTGCGAAAAATTTTTTGCCTTCTCAACCATTTCTTGGCTTCAAACTGCCATATCTCGCGAACGGATTGACCTAACCCTAAAATTCCTATTGCATCTGAAAGTAGAAACTCGCCCGAATACAACGGTATGTGTACCTTTTCCGTAGGCCATTCTGGTTAAGCGTTTGGAGCAGCAGAATTGCGAAAAATTTTTTGCCTTCTCAACCATTTCTTGTCATCAAACTCCCATATCTCGCGAACGGATTGACCAAACCCAAAAATTCCTGCTGCGTCTGAAAGTAGAAACTAGCCCGATTACAACTGTGTGCGTATTTTTTCCCTAGGCCATTCTGGTTCAGCGTTTGGAGCAGCAGAATTGCGAAAAATTTTTTGCCTTCTCAACCATTTGTTAGCTTCAAACTGCCATATCTCGCGAACGGATTGACCTAACCCAAAAATTCCTGTTGCATTTGAAAGTAGAAACTCGCCCGATTTCAACGGTAGGTTTATTTTTTCCCTAGGCCATTCTGGTTAAGCGTTTGGAGCAGCAGAATTGCGAAAAATTTGTTGTCTTCTCAACCATTTCTTAGCTTCAAAGTCCCATATCTCGCGAACGGATTGACCAAACCCAACAGTTCCTGTAGCGTCTGAAATTAGAAACTCGCCCGATTACAACGGTGTGTGTATTATTTCCCTAGGCCATTCTGGTTAAACGTTTGGAGCAGCGGAATTGCGAAAAATTTGTTGTCTTCTCAACCATTTCTTGGATTCAAACTCCCATATCTCGCGAACGGATTGAGCAAACCCAAAAATTCCTATTGCTTCTGAAAGCAGAAACTCGCCCGATTACAACGGTATGTGTATTTTTTCCCTAAGCCATTCTGGATAAGCGTTTGGAGCAGCAGAATTGCGAAATATTTTTTACCTTCTCAACCATTTCTTGGCTTCAAACTCCCATATCTCGCGAACGGATTGACCTAACCCAAAAATTCCCGTTGCATCTGAAAGTAGAAGCTCGTCCGATTACAACGGTATGGGTATTTTTTCCCTAGGCCATTCTGGTTAAGCGTTTGGAGCAGCAGAATTGCGAAAAATTTTTTGCCTTCTCAACCATTTCTTGGATTCAAACTCCCATATCTCGCGAACGGATTGAGCAAACCCAAAAATTCCTGCTGCGTCTGAAAGTAGAAACTCGCCCGATTTCAACGGTAGGTTTATTTTTTCCCTAGGCCATTCTGGTTAAGCGTTTGGAGCAGCAGAATTGCGAAATATTTTTTACCTTCTCAACCATTTCTTGGCTTCAAACTGCCATATCTCGCGAACGGATTGGCCTAACCCTAAAATTCCTATTGCATCTGAAAGTAGAAACTCGCCCGAATACAACGGTATGTGTACTTTTTCCGTAGGCCATTCTGGTTAAGCGTTTGGAGCAGCAGAATTGCGAAAAATTTTTTGCCTTCTCAACCATTTCTTGTCATCAAACTCCCATATCTCGCGAACGGATTGACCAAACCCAAAAATTCATGCTGCGTCTGAAAGTAGAAACTAGCCCGATTACAACTGTGTGCGTATTTTTTCCCTAGGCCATTCTGGTTCAGCGTTTGGAGCAGCAGAATTGCGAAAAATTTTTTGCCTTCTCAACCATTTCTTGGCTTCGAACTCCCATATCTCGCGAACGGATTGAGCAAACCCAAAAATTCCTGCTGCGTCTGAAAGTAGAAACTCGCTCGATTACAACTGTATGCGTATTTTTTCCCTGGGCCATTCTGGTTAAACGTTTGGAGCAGCAGAATTGCGAAAAATTTGTTGTCTTCTCATACATTTCTTAGCTTCAAACTCCCATATCTCGCGAACGGATTGACCTAACCCAAATATTCCTATTGCATCTGAAAGTAGAAACTCGCCCGATTACAACGGTATGTGTATTTTTTCCCTAGGCCGTTCTGATTAAGCGTTTGGAGCAGCAGAATTGCGAAAAATTTTTTGCCTTCTCAACCATTTCTTGGCTTCAAACTCCCATATCTCGCGAACGGATTGACCAAACCCAAAAATTCCTGCTGCGTCTGAAAGTAGAAACTAGCCCGATTACAACAGTAAGCGTATTTTTTCCCTAGGACATTCTGGTTAAGCGTTTGGAGCAGCAGAATTGCGAAAAATTTTTTGCCTTCTCAACCATTTCTTGGCTTCAAACTCCCGTATCTCCCGAACGGATTGAGCAAACCCAAAAATTCCTGCTGCGTCTGAAAGTAGAAACTCGCCCGATTACAACGGTGTGTGTATTTTTTCCCTAGGCCATTCTGGATAAGCGTTTGGAGGAGCAGAATTGCGAAATATTTTTTGCCTTCTCAACCATTTCTTGGCTTCAAACTCCCATATCTCGCGAACGGATTGAGCGAACCCAAAAATTCCTGCTGCGTCTGAAAGTAGAAACTCGCCCGATTACAACTGTATGCGTATTATTTCCCTAGGCCATTCTGGTTAAACGTTTGGAGCAGCAGAATTGCGAAAAATTTGTTGTCTTCTCAACCATTTCTTAGCCTCAAACTCCCTTATCTCGCGAACGGATTGACCTAACCCAAAAATTCCTATTGCTTCTGAAAGTAGAAACTCGCCCGATTACAACGGTATGTGTATTTTTTCCCTAGGCCATTCTGGATAAGCGTTTGGAGCAGCAGAATTGCGAAAAATTTGTTCTCTTCTCAAGCATTCCTTAGCTTCAAACTCCCATACCTCGCGAACGGATTAACCTAACCCAAAAATTCCTATTGCATTTGAGAGTAGAAAATCGCCTGATTACATCGGTATGTGTATTTTTTCCCTAGGCCATTCTGGTTAAGCGTTTGGAGCGGCAGAATTGCGAAAAATTTTTTGCCTTCTCAACAATTTCTTGGCTTCAAACTCCCATATCTCGCGAACGGATTGAGCAAACCCAAAAATTCCTGCTGCGTCTGAAAGTAGAAACTCGCCCGATTACAACTGTATGCGTATTATTTCCCTAGGCCATTCTGGTTAAACGTTTGGAGCAGCAGAATTGCGAAAAATTTGTTGTCTTCTCAACCATTTCTTAGCCTCAAACTCCCTTATCTCGCGAACGGATTGACCTAACCCAAAAATTCCTATTGCTTCTGAAAGTAGAAACTCGCCCGATTACAACGGTATGTGTATTTTTTCCCTAGGCCATTCTGGATAAGCGTTTGGAGCAGCAGAATTGCGAAAAATTTGTTGTCTTCTCAACCATTTCTTGGCTTCAAACTCCCATATCTCGCGAACGGATTGACCAAATCCAAAAATTCCTGCTGCGTCTGAAAGTAGAAACTAGCCCGATTACAACAGTATGCGTATTTTTTCCCTAGGCCATTCTGGTTAAGCGTTTGGAGCAGCAGAATTGCGAAAAATTTGTTGTCTTCTCAACCATTTCTTAGCTTCAAACTTCCACATCTCGCGAACGGATTGACCTAACCCAAAAATTCCTATTGCATTTGAAAGTAGAAAATCGCCCGATTTCAACGGTATGTGTATTTTTTCCCTAAGCCATTCTGGTTAAGCGTTTGGAGCAGCAGAATTGAGAAAAATTTGTTGTCTTCTCAACCATTTCTTAGCTTCAAACTTCCACATCTCGCGAACGGATTGACCTAACCCAAAAATTCCTATTGCATTTGAAAGTAGAAAATCGCCCGATTACAACGGTATGTGTATTTTTTCCCTAGGCCATTCTGGTTAAGCGTTTGGAGCAGCAGAATTGCGAAAAATTTTTTGCCTTCTCAACCATTTCTTGGATTGGAACTCCCATATCTCGCGAACGGATTGAGCAAACCCAAAAATTCCTGCTGCGTCTGAAAGTAGAAACTCGCCCGATTACAACGGTGTGTGTATTTTTTCCCTAGGCCATTCTGGTTAAGCGTTTGGAGCAGCAGAATTGCGAAAAATTTTTTGCCTTCTCAACCATTTCTTGGCTTCGAACTCCCATATCTCGCGAACGGATTGAGCAAACCCAAAAATTCCTGCTGCGTCTGAAAGTAGAAACTCGCTCGATTACAACTGTATGCGTATTTTTTCCCTGGGCCATTCTGGTTAAACGTTTGGAGCAGCAGAATTGCGAAAAATTTGTTGTCTTCTCAAACATTTCTTAGCTTCAAACTCCCATATCTCGCGAACGGATTGACCTAACCCAAATATTCCTATTGCATCTGAAAGTAGAAACTCGCCCGATTACAACGGTATGTGTATTTTTTCCCTAGGCCGTTCTGATTAAGCGTTTGGAGCAGCAGAATTGCGAAAAATTTTTTGCCTTCTCAACCATTTCTTGGCTTCAAACTCCCATATCTCGCGAACGGATTGACCTAACCCAAAAATTCCCGTTGCATCTGAAAGTAGAAGCTCGTCCGATTACAACGGTATGGGTATTTTTTCCCTAGGCCATTCTGGTTAAGCGTTTGGAGCAGCAGAATTGCGAAAAATTTTTTGCCTTCTCAACCATTTCTTGTCTTCAAACTCCCATATCTCGCGAACGGAATGACCTAACCCAAAAATTCCTGTTGCATCTGAAAGTAGAAACTCGCTCGATTACAACGGTATGTGTATTTTTTCCCTAGGCCATTCTGGTTAAGCGTTTGGAGCAGCAGAATTGCGAATAATTTTTTGCCTTCTCAACCATTTCTTGCCTTCAAACTGCCATATCTCGCGAACGGATTGACCTAACCCTAAAATTCCTATTGCATCTGAAAGTAGAAACTCGCCCGAATACAACGGTATGTGTACTTTTTCCGTAGGCCAATCTGGTTAAGCGTTTGGAGCAGCAGAATTGCGAAAAATTTTTTGCCTTCTCAACCATTTCTTGTCATTAAACTCCCATATCTCGCGAACGGATTGACCAAACCCAAAAATTCATGCTGCGACTGAAAGTAGAAACTAGCCCGATTACAACTGTGTGCGTATTTTTTCCCTAGGCCATTCTGGTTCAGCGTTTGGAGCAGCAGAATTGCGAAAAATTTTTTGCCTTCTCAACCATTTCTTAGCCTCAAACTCCCTTATCTCGCGAACGGATTGACCTAACCCAAAAATTCCTATTGCATTTGAGAGTAGAAAATCGCCCGATTACAACGGTATGTGTATTTTTTCCCTAGGCCATTCTGGTTAAGCGTTTGGAGCAGCAGAATTGCGAAAAATTGTTTGCCTTCTCAACCATTTCTTGGCTTTAAACTCCCATATCTCGCGAACGGATTGAGCAAACCCAAAAATTCCTGCTGCGTCTGAAAGTAGAAACTCGCCCGATTACAACGGTGTGAGTATTTTTTCCCTAGGCCATTCTGGATAAGCGTTTGGAGCAGCAGAATTGCGAAATATTTTTATACCTTCTCAACCATTTCTTGGCTTCAAACTCCCATATCTCGCGAACGGATTGACCTAACCCAAAAATTCCTGTTGCTTCTGAAAGTAGAAGCTCGTCCGATTACAACGGTATGGGTATTTTTTCCCTAGGCCATTCTGGTTAAGCATTTGGAGCAGCAGAATTGCGAAAAATTTTTTGCCTTCTCAACCATTTCTTGGCTTCAAACTGCCATATCTCGCGAACGGATTGACCTAACCCTAAAATTCCTATTGCATCTGAAAGTAGAAACTCGCCCGAATACAACGGTATGTGTACTTTTTCCGTAGGCCATTCTGGTTAAGCGTTTGGAGCAGCAGAATTGCGAAAAATTTTTTGCCTTCTCAACCATTTCTTGTCATCAAACTCCCATATCTCGCGAACGGATTGACCAAACCCAAAAATTCCTGCTGCGTCTGAAAGTAGAAACTAGCCCGATTACAACTGTGTGCGTATTTTTTCCCTAGGCCATTCTGGTTCAGCGTTTGGAGCAGCAGAATTGCGAAAAATTTTTTGCCTTCTCAACCATTTGTTAGCTTCAAACTGCCATATCTCGCGAACGGATTGACCTAACCCAAAAATTCCTGTTGCATTTGAAAGTAGAAACTCGCCCGATTTCAACGGTAGGTTTATTTTTTCCCTAGGCCATTCTGGTTAAGAGTTTGGAGCAGCAGAATTGCGAAAAATTTGTTGTCTTCTCAACCATTTCTTAGCTTCAAAGTCCCATATCTCGCGAACGGATTGACCAAACCCAACAGTTCCTGTAGCGTCTGAAATTAGAAACTCGCCCGATTACAACGGTGTGTGTATTATTTCCCTAGGCCATTCTGGTTAAACGTTTGGAGCAGCTGAATTGCGAAATATTTTTTACCTTCTCAACCATTTCTTGGCTTCAAACTCCCATATCTCGCGAACGGATTGACCTAACCCAAAAATTCCCGTTGCATCTGAAAGTAGAAGCTCGTCCGATTACAACGGTATGGGTATTTTTTCCCTAGGCCATTCTGGTTAAGCGTTTGGAGCAGCAGAATTGCGAAAAATTTTTTGCCTTCTCAACCATTTCTTGGATTCAAACTCCCATATCTCGCGAACGGATTGAGCAAACCCAAAAATTCCTGCTGCGTCTGAAAGTAGAAACTCGCCCGATTACAACGGTGTGAGTATTTTTTCCCTAGGCCATTCTGGATAAGCGTTTGGAGCAGCAAAATTGCGAAATATTTTTTACCTTCTCAACCATTTCTTGGCTTCAAACTCCCATATCTCGCGAACGGATTGACCTAACCCAAAAATTCCCGTTGCATCTGAAAGTAGAAGCTCGTCCGATTACAACGGTATGGGTATTTTTTCCCTAGGCCATTCTGGTTAAGCGTTTGGAGCAGCAGAATTGCGAAAAATTTTTTGCCTTCTCAACCATTTCTTGTCTTCAAACTCCCATATCTCGCGAATGGAATGACCTAACCCAAAAATTCCTGTTGCATCTGAAAGTAGAAACTCGCTCGATTACAACGATATGTGTATTTTTTCCCTAGGCCATTCTGGTTAAGCGTTTGGAGCAGCAGAATTGCGAAAAATTTTTTGCCTTCTCAACCATTTCTTGTCATCAAACTCCCATATCTCGCGAACGGATTGAGCAAACCCAAAAATTCCTGCTGCGTCTGTAAGTAGAAACTCGCCCGATTACAACGGTGTGAGTATTTTTTCCCTAGGCCATTCTGGATAAGCGTTTCGAGCAGCAGAATTGCGAAATATTTTTTGCCTTCTCAACCATTTCTTGTCTTCAAACTCCCATATCTCGCGAACGGATTGACCTAACCCTAAAATTCCTATTGCATCTGAAAGTAGAAACTCGCCCGGTTACAACGGTATGTATATTTTTTCCCTAGGCCATTCTGGATAAGCGTTTCGAGCAGCAGAATTGCAAAAAATTTGTTCTCTTCTCAACCATTCCTTAGCTTCAAACTCCCACATCTCGCGAACGGATTAACATAACCCAAAAATTCCTATTGCATTTGAGAGTAGAAAGTCGCCCGATTACAACGGTATGTGTATTTTTTCCCTAGGCCATTCTGGTTAAGCGTTTGGAGCAGCAGAATTGCGAAAAATTTTTTGCCTTCTCAACCATTTCTTGGCTTCAAACTGCCATATCTCGCGAACGGATTGACCTAACCCAAAAATTCCTGTTGCACCTGAAAGTAGAAGCTCGTCCGATTACAACGGTATGGGTATTTTTTCCCTAGGCCATTCTGGTTAAGCGTTTGGAGCAGCAGAATTGCGAAAAATTTTTTGCCTTCTCAACCATTTCTTGTCATCAAACTCCCATATCTCGCGAACGGATTGACCAAACCCAAAAATTCATGCTGCGACTGAAAGTAGAAACTAGCCCGATTACAACTGTGTGCGTATTTTTTCCCTAGGCCATTCTGGTTCAGCGTTTGGAGCAGCAGAATTGCGAAAAATTTTTTGCCTTCTCAACCATTTCTTAGCCTCAAACTCCCTTATCTCGCGAACGGATTGACTTAACCCAAAAATTCCTATTGCATTTGAGAGTAGAAAATCGCCCGATTACAACGGTATGTGTATTTTTTCCCTAGGCCATTCTGGTTAAGCGTTTGGAGCAGCAGAATTGCGAAAAATTTTTAGCCTTCTCAACCATTTCTTGGCTTCAAACTCCCATATCACGCGAACGGATTGAGCAAACCCAAAAATTCCTGCTGCGTCTGAAAGTAGAAACTCGCCCGATTACAACGGTGTGAGTATTTTTTCCCTAGGCCATTCTGGATAAGCGTTTGGAGCAGCAGAATTGCGAAATATTTTTTACCTTCTCAACCATTTCTTGGCTTCAAACTCCCATATCTCGCGAACGGATTGACTTAACCCAAAAATTCCTGTTGCATCTGAAAGTAGAAGCTCGTCCGATTACAACGGTATGGGTATTTTTTCCCTAGGCCATTCTGGTTAAGCGTTTGGAGCAGCAGAATTGCGAAAAATTTTTTGCCTTCTCAACAATTTCTTGTCTTCAAACTCCCATATCTCGCGAACGGAATTACCTAACCCAAAAATTCCAGTTGCATCTGAAAGTAGAAACTCGCTCGATTACAACGATATGTGTATTTTTTCCCTAGGCCATTCTGGTTAAGCGTTTGGAGGAGCAGAATTGCGAAAAATTTTTTGCCTTCTCAACCATTTCTTGGCTTCAAACTGCCATATCTCGTGAACGGATAGACCTAACCCTAAAATTCCTATTGCATCTGAAAGTAGAAACTAGCCCGATTACAACTGTGTGCGTATTTTTTCCCTAGGCCATTCTGGTTAAACGTTTGGAGCAGCAGAATTGCGAAAAATTTGTTGTCTTCTCAACCATTTCTTAGCCTCAAACTCCCTTATCTCGCGAACGGATTGACCTAACCCAAAAATTCCTATTGCTTCTGAAAGCAGAAACTCGCCCGATTACAACGGTATGTGTATTTTTTCCCTAGGCCATTCTGGATAAGCGTTTGGAGCAGCAGAATTGCGAAAAATTTGTTCTCTTCTCAACCATTCCTTAGCTTCAAACTCCCATATCTCGCGAACCGATTAACCTAACCCAAAAATTCCTATTGCATTTGAGAGTAGAAAATCGCCCGATTACAACGGTATGTGTATTTTTTCCCTAGGCCATTCTGGTTAAGCGTTTGGAGCAGCAGAATTGCGAAAAATTTTTTGCCTTCTCAACCATTTCTTGGATTCAAACTCCCATATCTCGCGAACGGATTGAGCAAACCCAAAAATTCCTGCTGCGTCTGAAAGTAGAAACTCGCCCGATTACAACGGTGTGAGTATTTTTTCCCTAGGCCATTCTGGATAAGCGTTTGGAGCAGCAAAATTGCGAAATATTTTTTACCTTCTCAACCATTTCTTGGCTTCAAACTCCCATATCTCGCGAACGGATTGACCTAACCCAAAAATTCCCGTTGCATCTGAAAGTAGAAGCTCGTCCGATTACAACGGTATAGGTATTTTTTCCCTAGGCCATTCTGGTTAAGCGTTTGGAGCAGCAGAATTGCGAAAAATTTTTTGCCTTCTCAACCATTTCTTGTCTTCAAACTCCCATATCTCGCGAATGGAATGACCTAACCCAAAAATTCCTGTTGCATCTGAAAGTAGAAACTCGCTCGATTACAACGATATGTGTATTTTTTCCCTAGGCCATTCTGGTTAAGCGTTTGGAGCAGCAGAATTGCGAAAAATTTTTTGCCTTCTCAACCATTTCTTGGCTTCAAACTGCCATATCTCGCGAACGGATTGACCTAACCCTAAAATTCCTATTGCATCTGAAAGTAGAAACTCGCCCGAATACAACGGTATGTGTACTTTTTCCGTAGGCCATTCTGGTTAAGCGTTTGGAGCAGCAGAATTGCGAAAAATTTTTTGCCTTCTCAACCATTTCTTGTCATCAAACTCCCATATCTCGCGAACGAATTGACCAAACCCAAAAATTCATGCTGCGTCTGAAAGTAGAAACTAGCCCGATTACAACTGTGTGCGTATTTTTTCCCTAGGCCATTCTGGTTCAGCGTTTGGAGCAGCAGAATTGCGAAAAATTTTTTGCCTTCTCAACCATTTCTTAGCCTCAAACTCCCTTATCTCGCGAACGGATTGATCTAACCCAAAAATTCCTATTGCATTTGAGAGTAGAAAATCGCCCGATTACAACGGTATGTGTATTTTTTCCCTAGGCCACTCTGGTTAAGCGTTTGGAGCAGCAGAATTGCGAAAAATTTTTTGCCTTCTCAACCATTTCTTGGCTTCAAACTCCCATATCTCGCGAACGGATTGAGCAAACCCAAAAATTCCTGCTGCGTCTGTAAGTAGAAACTCGCCCGATTACAACGGTGTGAGTACTTTTTCCGTAGGCCATTCTGGTTAAGCGTTTGGAGCAGCAGAATTGCGAAAAATTTTTTGCCTTCTCAACCATTTCTTGTCATCAAACACCCATATCTCGCGAACGAATTGACCAAACCCAAAAATTCATGCTGCGTCTGAAAGTAGAAACTAGCCCGATTACAACTGTGTGCGTATTTTTTCCCTAGGCCATTCTGGTTCAGCGTTTGGAGCAGCAGAATTGCGAAAAATTTTTTGCCTTCTCAACCATTTCTTAGCCTCAAACTCCCTTATCTCGCGAACGGATTGATCTAACCCAAAAATTCCTATTGCATTTGAGAGTAGAAAATCGCCCGATTACAACGGTATGTCTATTTTTTCCCTAGGCCACTCTGGTTAAGCGTTTGGAGCAGCAGAATTGCGAAAAATTTTTTGCCTTCCCAACCATTTCTTGGCTTCAAACTCCCATATCTCGCGAACGGATTGAGCAAACCCAAAAATTCCTGCTGCGTCTGTAAGTAGAAACTCGCCCGATTACAACGGTGTGAGTATTTTTTCCTAGGCCATTCTGGATAAGCGTTTGGAGCAGCAGAATTGCGAAATATTTTTTGCCTTCTCAACCATTTCTTGTCTTCAAACTCCCATATCTCGCGAACGGATTGACCTAACCCTAAAATTCCTATTGCATCTGAAAGTAGAAACTCGCCCGGTTACAACGGTATGTATATTTTTTCCCTAGGCCATTTTGGATAAGCGTTTGGAGCAGCAGAATTGCGAAAAATTTGTTCTCTTCTCAACCATTCCTTAGCTTCAAACTCCCACATCTCGCGAACGGATTAACATAACCCAAAAATTCCTATTGCATTTGAGAGTAGAAAGTCGCCCGATTACAACGGTATGTGTATTTTTTCCCTAGGCCATTCTGGTTAAGCGTTTGGAGCAGCAGAATTGCGAAAAATTTTTTGCCTTCTCAACCATTTCTTGGCTTCAAACTGCCATATCTCGTGAACGGATTGACCTAACCCTAAAATTCCTATTGCATCTGAAAGTAGAATCTCGCCCGAATACAATGGTATGTGTACTTTTTCCGTAGGCCATTCTGGTTAAGCGTTTGGAGCAGCAGAATTGCGAAAAATTTTTTGCCTTCTCAACCATTTCTTGTCATCAAACTCCCATATCTCGCGAACGAATTGACCAAACCCAAAAATTCATGCTGCGTCTGAAAGTAGAAACTAGCCCGATTACAACTGTGTGCGTATTTTTTCCCTAGGCCATTCTGGTTCAGCGTTTGGAGCAGCAGAATTGCGAAAAATTTTTTGCCTTCTCAACCATTTCTTAGCCTCGAACTCCCTTATCTCGCGAACGGATTGATCTAACCCAAAAATTCCTATTGCATTTGAGAGTAGAAAATCGCCCGATTACAACGGTATGTGTATTTTTTCCCTAGGCCACTCCGGTTAAGCGTTTGGAGCAGCAGAATTGCGAAAAATTTTTTGCCTTCTCAACCATTTCTTGGCTTCAAACTCCCATATCTCGCGAACGGATTGAGCAAACCCAAAAATTCCTGTTGCGTCTGTAAGTAGAAACTCGCCCGATTACAACGGTGTGAGTACTTTTTCCGTAGGCCATTCTGGTTAAGCGTTTGGAGCAGCAGAATTGCGAAAAATTTTTTGCCTTCTCAACCATTTCTTGTCATCAAACTCCCATATCTCGCGAACGAATTGACCAAACCCAAAAATTCATGCTGCGTCTGAAAGTAGAAACTAGCCCGATTACAACTGTGTGCGTATTTTTTCCCTAGGCCATTCTGGTTCAGCGTTTGGAGCAGCAGAATTGCGAAAAATTTTTTGCCTTCTCAACCATTTCTTAGCCTCAAACTCCCTTATCTCGCGAACGGATTGATCTAACCCAAAAATTCCTATTGCATTTGAGAGTAGAAAATCGCCCGATTACAACGGTATGTGTATTTTTTCCCTAGGCCACTCTGGTTAAGCGTTTGGAGCAGCAGAATTGCGAAAAATTTTTTGCCTTCTCAACCATTTCTTGGCTTCAAACTGCCATATCTCGTGAACGGATTGACCTAACCCTAAAATTCCTATTGCATCTGAAAGTAGAAACTCGCCCGAATACAACGGTATGTGTACTTTTTCCGTAGGCCATTCTGGTTAAGCGTTTGGAGCAGCAGAATTGCGAAAAATTTTTTGCCTTCTCAACCATTTCTTGTCATCAAACTCCCATATCTCGCGAACGGATTGATCAAACCCAAAAATTCCTGCTGCGTCTGAAAGTAGAAACTAGCCCGATTACAACGGTGTGCGTATTTTTTCCCTAGGCCATTCTGGTTCAGCGTTTGGAGCAGCAGAATTGGGAAAAATTTTTTGCCTTCTCAACCATTTGTTAGCTTCAAACTGCCATATCTCGCGAACGGATTGACCTAACCCAAAAATTCCTGTTGCATTTGAAAGTAGAAACTCGCCCGATTATATCGGTAGGTTTATTTTTTCCCTAGGCCATTCTGGTTAAGCGTTTGGAGCAGCAGAATTGCGAAAAATTTTTAGCCTTCTCAACCATTTCTTGGCTTCAAACTCCCATATCACGCGAACGGATTGAGCAAACCCAAAAATTCCTGCTGCGTCTGAAAGTAGAAACTCGCCCGATTACAACGGTGTGAGTATTTTTTCCCTAGGCCATTCTGGATAAGCGTTTGGAGCAGCAGAATTGCGAAATATTTTTTACCTTCTCAACCATTTCTTGGCTTCAAACTCCCATATCTCGCGAACGGATTGACCTAACCCAAAAATTCCTGTTGCATCTGAAAGTAGAAGCTCGTCCGATTACAACGGTATGGGTATTTTTTCCCTAGGTCATTCTGGTTAAGCGTTTGGAGCAGCAGAATTGCGAAAAATTTTTTGCCTTCTCAACAATTTCTTGTCTTCAAACTCCCATATCTCGCGAACGGAATGACCTAACCCAAAAATTCCAGTTGCATCTGAAAGTAGAAACTCGCTCGATTACAACGATATGTGTATTTTTTCCCTAGGCCATTCTGGTTAAGCGTTTGGAGCAGCAGAATTGCGAAAAATTTTTTGCCTTCTCAACCATTTCTTGGCTTCAAACTGCCATATCTCGCGAACGGATTGACCTAACCCTAAAATTCCTATTGCATCTGAAAGTAGAAACTCGCCCGAATACAACGGTATGTGTACTTTTTCCGTAGGCCATTCTGGTTAAGCGTTTGGAGCAGCAGAATTGCGAAAAATTGTTTGCCTTCTCAACCATTTCTTGTCATCAAACTCCCATATCTCGCGAACGGATTGACCAAACCCAAAAATTCCTGCTGCGTCTGAAAGTAGAAACTAGCCCGATTACAACTGTGTGCGTATTTTTTCCCTAGGCCATTCTGGTTCAGCGTTTGGAGCAGCAGAATTGCGAAAAATTTTTTGCCTTCTCAACCATTTGTTAGCTTCAAACTGCCATATCTCGCGAACGGATTGACCTAACCCAAAAATTCCTGTTGCATTTGAAAGTAGAAACTCGCCCGATTTCAACGGTAGGTTTATTTTTTCCCTAGGCCATTCTGGTTAAGCGTTTGGAGCAGCAGAATTGCGAAAAATTTGTTGTCTTCTCAACCATTTCTTAGCTTCAAAGTCCCATATCTCGCGAACGGATTGACCAAACCCAACAGTTCCTGTAGCGTCTGAAATTAGAAACTCGCCCGATTACAACGGTGTGTGTATTATTTCCCTAGGCCATTCTGGTTAAACGTTTGGAGCAGCTGAATTGCGAAATATTTTTTACCTTCTCAACCATTTCTTGGCTTCAAACTCCCATATCTCGCGAACGGATTGACCTAACCCAAAAATTCCCGTTGCATCTGAAAGTAGAAGCTCGTCCGATTACAACGGTATGGGTATTTTTTCCCTAGGCCATTCTGGTTAAGCGTTTGGAGCAGCAGAATTGCGAAAAATTTTTTGCCTTCTCAACCATTTCTTGGATTCAAACTCCCATATCTCGCGAACGGATTGAGCAAACCCAAAAATTCCTGCTGCGTCTGAAAGTAGAAACTCGCCCGATTACAACGGTGTGAGTATTTTTTCCCTAGGCCATTCTGGATAAGCGTTTGGAGCAGCAAAATTGCGAAATATTTTTTACCTTCTCAACCATTTCTTGGCTTCAAACTCCCATATCTCGCGAACGGATTGACCTAACCCAAAAATTCCCGTTGCATCTGAAAGTAGAAGCTCGTCCGATTACAACGGTATGGGTATTTTTTCCCTAGGCCATTCTGGTTAAGCGTTTGGAGCAGCAGAATTGCGAAAAATTTTTTGCCTTCTCAACCATTTCTTGTCTTCAAACTCCCATATCTCGCGAATGGAATGACCTAACCCAAAAATTCCTGTTGCATCTGAAAGTAGAAACTCGCTCGATTACAACGATATGTGTATTTTTTCCCTAGGCCATTCTGGTTAAGCGTTTGGAGCAGCAGAATTGCGAAAAATTTTTTGCCTTCTCAACCATTTCTTGTCATCAAACTCCCATATCTCGCGAACGGATTGAGCAAACCCAAAAATTCCTGCTGCGTCTGTAAGTAGAAACTCGCCCGATTACAACGGTGTGAGTATTTTTTCCCTAGGCCATTCTGGATAAGCGTTTCGAGCAGCAGAATTGCGAAATATTTTTTGCCTTCTCAACCATTTCTTGTCTTCAAACTCCCATATCTCGCGAACGGATTGACCTAACCCTAAAATTCCTATTGCATCTGAAAGTAGAAACTCGCCCGGTTACAACGGTATGTATATTTTTTCCCTAGGCCATTCTGGATAAGCGTTTCGAGCAGCAGAATTGCAAAAAATTTGTTCTCTTCTCAACCATTCCTTAGCTTCAAACTCCCACATCTCGCGAACGGATTAACATAACCCAAAAATTCCTATTGCATTTGAGAGTAGAAAGTCGCCCGATTACAACGGTATGTGTATTTTTTCCCTAGGCCATTCTGGTTAAGCGTTTGGAGCAGCAGAATTGCGAAAAATTTTTTGCCTTCTCAACCATTTCTTGGCTTCAAACTGCCATATCTCGCGAACGGATTGACCTAACCCAAAAATTCCTGTTGCACCTGAAAGTAGAAGCTCGTCCGATTACAACGGTATGGGTATTTTTTCCCTAGGCCATTCTGGTTAAGCGTTTGGAGCAGCAGAATTGCGAAAAATTTTTTGCCTTCTCAACCATTTCTTGTCATCAAACTCCCATATCTCGCGAACGGATTGACCAAACCCAAAAATTCATGCTGCGACTGAAAGTAGAAACTAGCCCGATTACAACTGTGTGCGTATTTTTTCCCTAGGCCATTCTGGTTCAGCGTTTGGAGCAGCAGAATTGCGAAAAATTTTTTGCCTTCTCAACCATTTCTTAGCCTCAAACTCCCTTATCTCGCGAACGGATTGACTTAACCCAAAAATTCCTATTGCATTTGAGAGTAGAAAATCGCCCGATTACAACGGTATGTGTATTTTTTCCCTAGGCCATTCTGGTTAAGCGTTTGGAGCAGCAGAATTGCGAAAAATTTTTAGCCTTCTCAACCATTTCTTGGCTTCAAACTCCCATATCACGCGAACGGATTGAGCAAACCCAAAAATTCCTGCTGCGTCTGAAAGTAGAAACTCGCCCGATTACAACGGTGTGAGTATTTTTTCCCTAGGCCATTCTGGATAAGCGTTTGGAGCAGCAGAATTGCGAAATATTTTTTACCTTCTCAACCATTTCTTGGCTTCAAACTCCCATATCTCGCGAACGGATTGACTTAACCCAAAAATTCCTGTTGCATCTGAAAGTAGAAGCTCGTCCGATTACAACGGTATGGGTATTTTTTCCCTAGGCCATTCTGGTTAAGCGTTTGGAGCAGCAGAATTGCGAAAAATTTTTTGCCTTCTCAACAATTTCTTGTCTTCAAACTCCCATATCTCGCGAACGGAATTACCTAACCCAAAAATTCCAGTTGCATCTGAAAGTAGAAACTCGCTCGATTACAACGATATGTGTATTTTTTCCCTAGGCCATTCTGGTTAAGCGTTTGGAGGAGCAGAATTGCGAAAAATTTTTTGCCTTCTCAACCATTTCTTGGCTTCAAACTGCCATATCTCGTGAACGGATAGACCTAACCCTAAAATTCCTATTGCATCTGAAAGTAGAAACTAGCCCGATTACAACTGTGTGCGTATTTTTTCCCTAGGCCATTCTGGTTAAACGTTTGGAGCAGCAGAATTGCGAAAAATTTGTTGTCTTCTCAACCATTTCTTAGCCTCAAACTCCCTTATCTCGCGAACGGATTGACCTAACCCAAAAATTCCTATTGCTTCTGAAAGCAGAAACTCGCCCGATTACAACGGTATGTGTATTTTTTCCCTAGGCCATTCTGGATAAGCGTTTGGAGCAGCAGAATTGCGAAAAATTTGTTCTCTTCTCAACCATTTCTTAGCTTCAAACTCCCATATCTCGCGAACCGATTAACCTAACCCAAAAATTCCTATTGCATTTGAGAGTAGAAAATCGCCCGATTACAACGGTATGTGTATTTTTTCCCTAGGCCATTCTGGTTAAGCGTTTGGAGCAGCAGAATTGCGAAAAATTTTTTGCCTTCTCAACCATTTCTTGGATTCAAACTCCCATATCTCGCGAACGGATTGAGCAAACCCAAAAATTCCTGCTGCGTCTGAAAGTAGAAACTCGCCCGATTACAACGGTGTGAGTATTTTTTCCCTAGGCCATTCTGGATAAGCGTTTGGAGCAGCAAAATTGCGAAATATTTTTTACCTTCTCAACCATTTCTTGGCTTCAAACTCCCATATCTCGCGAACGGATTGACCTAACCCAAAAATTCCCGTTGCATCTGAAAGTAGAAGCTCGTCCGATTACAACGGTATAGGTATTTTTTCCCTAGGCCATTCTGGTTAAGCGTTTGGAGCAGCAGAATTGCGAAAAATTTTTTGCCTTCTCAACCATTTCTTGTCTTCAAACTCCCATATCTCGCGAATGGAATGACCTAACCCAAAAATTCCTGTTGCATCTGAAAGTAGAAACTCGCTCGATTACAACGATATGTGTATTTTTTCCCTAGGCCATTCTGGTTAAGCGTTTGGAGCAGCAGAATTGCGAAAAATTTTTTGCCTTCTCAACCATTTCTTGGCTTCAAACTGCCATATCTCGCGAACGGATTGACCTAACCCTAAAATTCCTATTGCATCTGAAAGTAGAAACTCGCCCGAATACAACGGTATGTGTACTTTTTCCGTAGGCCATTCTGGTTAAGCGTTTGGAGCAGCAGAATTGCGAAAAATTTTTTGCCTTCTCAACCATTTCTTGTCATCAAACTCCCATATCTCGCGAACGAATTGAACAAACCCAAAAATTCATGCTGCGTCTGAAAGTAGAAACTAGCCCGATTACAACTGTGTGCGTATTTTTTCCCTAGGCCATTCTAGTTCAGCGTTTGGAGCAGCAGAATTGCGAAAAATTTTTTGCCTTCTCAACCATTTCTTAGCCTCAAACTCCCTTATCTCGCGAACGGATTGATCTAACCCAAAAATTCCTATTGCATTTGAGAGTAGAAAATCGCCCGATTACAACGGTATGTGTATTTTTTCCCTAGGCCACTCTGGTTAAGCGTTTGGAGCAGCAGAATTGCGAAAAATTTTTTGCCTTCTCAACCATTTCTTGGCTTCAAACTCCCATATCTCGCGAACGGATTGAGCAAACCCAAAAATTCCTGCTGCGTCTGTAAGTAGAAACTCGCCCGATTACAACGGTGTGAGTACTTTTTCCGTAGGCCATTCTGGTTAAGCGTTTGGAGCAGCAGAATTGCGAAAAATTTTTTGCCTTCTCAACCATTTCTTGTCATCAAACACCCATATCTCGCGAACGAATTGACCAAACCCAAAAATTCATGCTGCGTCTGAAAGTAGAAACTAGCCCGATTACAACTGTGTGCGTATTTTTTCCCTAGGCCATTCTGGTTCAGCGTTTGGAGCAGCAGAATTGCGAAAAATTTTTTGCCTTCTCAACCATTTCTTAGCCTCAAACTCCCTTATCTCGCGAACGGATTGATCTAACCCAAAAATTCCTATTGCATTTGAGAGTAGAAAATCGCCCGATTACAACGGTATGTCTATTTTTTCCCTAGGCCACTCTGGTTAAGCGTTTGGAGCAGCAGAATTGCGAAAAATTTTTTGCCTTCCCAACCATTTCTTGGCTTCAAACTCCCATATCTCGCGAACGGATTGAGCAAACCCAAAAATTCCTGCTGCGTCTGTAAGTAGAAACTCGCCCGATTACAACGGTGTGAGTATTTTTTCCCTAGGCCATTCTGGATAAGCGTTTGGAGCAGCAGAATTGCGAAATATTTTTTGCCTTCTCAACCATTTCTTGTCTTCAAACTCCCATATCTCGCGAACGGATTGACCTAACCCTAAAATTCCTATTGCATCTGAAAGTAGAAACTCGCCCGGTTACAACGGTATGTATATTTTTTCCCTAGGCCATTTTGGATAAGCGTTTGGAGCAGCAGAATTGCGAAAAATTTGTTCTCTTCTCAACCATTCCTTAGCTTCAAACTCCCACATCTCGCGAACGGATTAACATAACCCAAAAATTCCTATTGCATTTGAGAGTAGAAAGTCGCCCGATTACAACGGTATGTGTATTTTTTCCCTAGGCCATTCTGGTTAAGCGTTTGGAGCAGCAGAATTGCGAAAAATTTTTTGCCTTCTCAACCATTTCTTGGCTTCAAACTGCCATATCTCGTGAACGGATTGACCTAACCCTAAAATTCCTATTGCATCTGAAAGTAGAATCTCGCCCGAATACAACGGTATGTGTACTTTTTCCGTAGGCCATTCTGGTTAAGCGTTTGGAGCAGCAGAATTGCGAAAAATTTTTTGCCTTCTCAACCATTTCTTGTCATCAAACTCCCATATCTCGCGAACGAATTGACCAAACCCAAAAATTCATGCTGCGTCTGAAAGTAGAAACTAGCCCGATTACAACTGTGTGCGTATTTTTTCCCTAGGCCATTCTGGTTCAGCGTTTGGAGCAGCAGAATTGCGAAAAATTTTTTGCCTTCTCAACCATTTCTTAGCCTCGAACTCCCTTATCTCGCGAACGGATTGATCTAACCCAAAAATTCCTATTGCATTTGAGAGTAGAAAATCGCCCGATTACAACGGTATGTGTATTTTTTCCCTAGGCCACTCCGGTTAAGCGTTTGGAGCAGCAGAATTGCGAAAAATTTTTTGCCTTCTCAACCATTTCTTGGCTTCAAACTCCCATATCTCGCGAACGGATTGAGCAAACCCAAAAATTCCTGTTGCGTCTGTAAGTAGAAACTCGCCCGATTATAACGGTGTGAGTACTTTTTCCGTAGGCCATTCTGGTTAAGCGTTTGGAGCAGCAGAATTGCGAAAAATTTTTTGCCTTCTCAACCATTTCTTGTCATCAAACTCCCATATCTCGCGAACGAATTGACCAAACCCAAAAATTCATGCTGCGTCTGAAAGTAGAAACTAGCCCGATTACAACTGTGTGCGTATTTTTTCCCTAGGCCATTCTGGTTCAGCGTTTGGAGCAGCAGAATTGCGAAAAATTTTTTGCCTTCTCAACCATTTCTTAGCCTCAAACTCCCTTATCTCGCGAACGGATTGATCTAACCCAAAAATTCCTATTGCATTTGAGAGTAGAAAATCGCCCGATTACAACGGTATGTGTATTTTTTCCCTAGGCCACTCTGGTTAAGCGTTTGGAGCAGCAGAATTGCGAAAAATTTTTTGCCTTCTCAACCATTTCTTGGCTTCAAACTGCCATATCTCGTGAACGGATTGACCTAACCCTAAAATTCCTATTGCATCTGAAAGTAGAAACTCGCCCGAATACAACGGTATGTGTACTTTTTCCGTAGGCCATTCTGGTTAAGCGTTTGGAGCAGCAGAATTGCGAAAAATTTTTTGCCTTCTCAACCATTTCTTGTCATCAAACTCCCATATCTCGCGAACGGATTGATCAAACCCAAAAATTCCTGCTGCGTCTGAAAGTAGAAACTAGCCCGATTACAACGGTGTGCGTATTTTTTCCCTAGGCCATTCTGGTTCAGCGTTTGGAGCAGCAGAATTGGGAAAAATTTTTTGCCTTCTCAACCATTTGTTAGCTTCAAACTGCCATATCTCGCGAACGGATTGACCTAACCCAAAAATTCCTGTTGCATTTGAAAGTAGAAACTCGCCCGATTATATCGGTAGGTTTATTTTTTCCCTAGGCCATTCTGGTTAAGCGTTTGGAGCAGCAGAATTGCGAAAAATTTTTAGCCTTCTCAACCATTTCTTGGCTTCAAACTCCCATATCACGCGAACGGATTGAGCAAACCCAAAAATTCCTGCTGCGTCTGAAAGTAGAAACTCGCCCGATTACAACGGTGTGAGTATTTTTTCCCTAGGCCATTCTGGATAAGCGTTTGGAGCAGCAGAATTGCGAAATATTTTTTACCTTCTCAACCATTTCTTGGCTTCAAACTCCCATATCTCGCGAACGGATTGACCTAACCCAAAAATTCCTGTTGCATCTGAAAGTAGAAGCTCGTCCGATTACAACGGTATGGGTATTTTTTCCCTAGGCCATTCTGGTTAAGCGTTTGGAGCAGCAGAATTGCGAAAAATTTTTTGCCTTCTCAACAATTTCATGTCTTCAAACTCCCATATCTCGCGAACGGAATGACCTAACCCAAAAATTCCAGTTGCATCTGAAAGTAGAAACTCGCTCGATTACAACGATATGTGTATTTTTTCCCTAGGCCATTCTGGTTAAGCGTTTGGAGGAGCAGAATTGCGAAAAATTTTTTGCCTTCTCAACCATTTCTTGGCTTCAAACTGCCATATCTCGTGAACGGATAGACCTAACCCTAAAATTCCTATTGCATCTGAAAGTAGAAACTAGCCCGATTACAACTGTGTGCGTATTTTTTCCCTAGGCCATTCTGGTTAAACGTTTGGAGCAGCAGAATTGCGAAAAATTTGTTGTCTTCTCAACCATTTCTTAGCCTCAAACTCCCTTATCTCGCGAACGGATTGACCTAACCCAAAAATTCCTATTGCTTCTGAAAGCAGAAACTCGCCCGATTACAACGGTATGTGTATTTTTTCCCTAGGCCATTCTGGATAAGCGTTTGGAGCAGCAGAATTGCGAAAAATTTGTTCTCTTCTCAACCATTCCTTAGCTTCAAACTCCCTTATCTCGCGAACGGATTGACCTAACCCAAAAATTCCTATTGCATTTGAGAGTAGAAAATCGCCCGATTACAACGGTATGTGTATTTTTTCCCTAGGCCATTCTGGTTAAGCGTTTGGAGCAGCAGAATTGCGAAAAATTTTTTGCCTTCTCAACCATTTCTTGGCTTTAAACTCCCATATCTCGCGAACGGATTGAGCAAACCCAAAAATTCCTGCTGCGTCTGAAAGTAGAAACTCGCCCGATTACAACGGTGTGAGTATTTTTTCCCTAGGCCATTCTGGATAAGCGTTTGGAGCAGCAGAATTGCGAAATATTTTTTACCTTCTCAACCATTTCTTGGCTTCAAACTCCCATATCTCGCGAACGGATTGACCTAACCCAAAAATTCCTGTTGCTTCTGAAAGTAGAAGCTCGTCCGATTACAACGGTATGGGTATTTTTTCCCTAGGCCATTCTGGTTAAGCGTTTGGAGCAGCAGAATTGCGAAAAATTTTTTGCCTTCTCAACCATTTCTTGTCATCAAACTCCCATATCTCGCGAACAGATTGACCAAACCCAAAAACTCATGCTGCGACTGAAAGTAGAAACTAGCCCGATTACAACTGTGTGCGTATAGTTTCCCTAGGCCATTCTGGTTCAGCGTTTGGAGCAGCAGAATTGCGAAAAATTTTTTGCCTTCTCAACCATTTCTTAGCCTCAAACTCCCTTATCTCGCGAACGGATTGACCTAACCCAAAAATTCCTATTGCATTTGAGAGTAGAAAATCGCCCGATTACAACGGTATGTGTATTTTTTCCCTAGGCCATTCTGGTTAAGCGTTTGGAGCAGCAGAATTGCGAAAAATTTTTTGCCTTCTCAACCATTTCTTGGCTTCAAACTCCCATATCACGCGAACGGATTGAGCAAACCCAAAAATTCCTGCTGCGTCTGAAAGTAGAAACTCGCCCGATTACAACGGTGTGAGTATTTTTTCCCTAGGCCATTCTGGATAAGCGTTTGGAGCAGCAGAATTGCGAAATATTTTTTACCTTCTCAACCATTTCTTGGCTTCAAACTCCCATATCTCGCGAACGGATTGACCTAACCCAAAAATTCCTGTTGCATCTGAAAGTAGAAGCTCGTCCGATTACAACGGTATGGGTATTTTTTCCCTAGGCCATTCTGGTTAAGCGTTTGGAGCAGCAGAATTGCGAAAAATTTTTTGCCTTCTCAACAATTTCTTGTCTTCAAACTCCCATATCTCGCGAACGGAATGACCTAACCCAAAAATTCCAGTTGCATCTGAAAGTAGAAACTCGCTCGATTACAACGATATGTGTATTTTTTCCCTAGGCCATTCTGGTTAAGCGTTTGGAGCAGCAGAATTGCGAAAAATTTTTTGCCTTCTCAACCATTTCTTGGCTTCAAACTGCCATATCTCGCGAACGGATTGACCTAACCCTAAAATTCCTATTGCATCTGAAAGTAGAAACTCGCCCGAATACAACGGTATGTGTACTTTTTCCGTAGGCCATTCTGGTTAAGCGTTTGGAGCAGCAGAATTGCGAAAAATTTTTTGCCTTCTCAACCATTTCTTGTCATCAAACTCCCATATCTCGCGAACGGATTGACCAAACCCAAAAATTCCTGCTGCGTCTGAAAGTAGAAACTAGCCCGATTACAACTGTGTGCGTATTTTTTCCCTAGGCCATTCTGGTTCAGCGTTTGGAGCAGCAGAATTGCGAAAAATTTTTTGCCTTCTCAACCATTTGTTAGCTTCAAACTGCCATATCTCGCGAACGGATTGACCTAACCCAAAAATTCCTGTTGCATTTGAAAGTTGAAACTCGCCCGATTTCAACGGTAGGTTTATTTTTTCCCTAGGCCATTCTGGTTAAGCGTTTGGAGCAGCAGAATTGCGAAAAATTTGTTGTCTTCTCAACCATTTCTTAGCTTCAAAGTCCCATATCTCGCGAACGGATTGACCAAACCCAACAGTTCCTGTAGCGTCTGAAATTAGAAACTCGCCCGATTACAACGGTGTGTGTATTATTTCCCTAGGCCATTCTGGTTAAACGTTTGGAGCAGCGGAATTGCGAAAAATTTGTTGTCTTCCCAACCATTTCTTGGATTCAAACTCCCATATCTCGCGAACGGATTGAGCAAACCCAAAAATTCCTATTGCTTCTGAAAGCAGAAACTCGCCCGATTACAACGGTATGTGTATTTTTTCCCTAAGCCATTCTGGATAAGCGTTTGGAGCAGCAGAATTGCGAAATATTTTTTACCTTCTCAACCATTTCTTGGCTTCAAACTCCCATATCTCGCGAACGGATTGACCTAACCCAAAAATTCCCGTTGCATCTGAAAGTAGAAGCTCGTCCGATTACAACGGTATGGGTATTTTTTCCCTAGGCCATTCTGGTTAAGCGTTTGGAGCAGCAGAATTGCGAAAAATTTTTTGCCTTCTCAACCATTTCTTGGATTCAAACTCCCATATCTCGCGAACGGATTGAGCAAACCCAAAAATTCCTGCTGCGTCTGAAAGTAGAAACTCGCCCGATTACAACGGTGTGAGTATTTTTTCCCTAGGCCATTCTGGATAAGCGTTTGGAGCAGCAAAATTGCGAAATATTTTTTACCTTCTCAACCATTTCTTGGCTTCAAACTCCCATATCTCGCGAACGGATTGACCTAACCCAAAAATTCCCGTTGCATCTGAAAGTAGAAGCTCGTCCGATTACAACGGTATGGGTATTTTTTCCCTAGGCCATTCTGGTTAAGCGTTTGGAGCAGCAGAATTGCGAAAAATTTTTTGCCTTCTCAACCATTTCTTGTCTTCAAACTCCCATATCTCGCGAATGGAATGACCTAACCCAAAAATTCCTGTTGCATCTGAAAGTAGAAACTCGCTCGATTACAACGATATGTGTATTTTTTCCCTAGGCCATTCTGGTTAAGCGTTTGGAGCAGCAGAATTGCGAAAAATTTTTTGCCTTCTCAACCATTTCTTGTCATCAAACTCCCATATCTCGCGAACGGATTGAGCAAACCCAAAAATTCCTGCTGCGTCTGTAAGTAGAAACTCGCCCGATTACAACGGTGTGAGTATTTTTTCCCTAGGCCATTCTGGATAAGCGTTTCGAGCAGCAGAATTGCGAAATATTTTTTGCCTTCTCAACCATTTCTTGTCTTCAAACTCCCATATCTCGCGAACGGATTGACCTAACCCTAAAATTCCTATTGCATCTGAAAGTAGAAACTCGCCCGGTTACAACGGTATGTATATTTTTTCCCTAGGCCATTCTGGATAAGCGTTTCGAGCAGCAGAATTGCAAAAAATTTGTTCTCTTCTCAACCATTCCTTAGCTTCAAACTCCCACATCTCGCGAACGGATTAACATAACCCAAAAATTCCTATTGCATTTGAGAGTAGAAAGTCGCCCGATTACAACGGTATGTGTATTTTTTCCCTAGGCCATTCTGGTTAAGCGTTTGGAGCAGCAGAATTGCGAAAAATTTTTTGCCTTCTCAACCATTTCTTGGCTTCAAACTGCCATATCTCGCGAACGGATTGACCTAACCCAAAAATTCCTGTTGCACCTGAAAGTAGAAGCTCGTCCGATTACAACGGTATGGGTATTTTTTCCCTAGGCCATTCTGGTTAAGCGTTTGGAGCAGCAGAATTGCGAAAAATTTTTTGCCTTCTCAACCATTTCTTGTCATCAAACTCCCATATCTCGCGAACGGATTGACCAAACCCAAAAATTCATGCTGCGACTGAAAGTAGAAACTAGCCCGATTACAACTGTGTGCGTATTTTTTCCCTAGGCCATTCTGGTTCAGCGTTTGGAGCAGCAGAATTGCGAAAAATTTTTTGCCTTCTCAACCATTTCTTAGCCTCAAACTCCCTTATCTCGCGAACGGATTGACTTAACCCAAAAATTCCTATTGCATTTGAGAGTAGAAAATCGCCCGATTACAACGGTATGTGTATTTTTTCCCTAGGCCATTCTGGTTAAGCGTTTGGAGCAGCAGAATTGCGAAAAATTTTTAGCCTTCTCAACCATTTCTTGGCTTCAAACTCCCATATCACGCGAACGGATTGAGCAAACCCAAAAATTCCTGCTGCGTCTGAAAGTAGAAACTCGCCCGATTACAACGGTGTGAGTATTTTTTCCCTAGGCCATTCTGGATAAGCGTTTGGAGCAGCAGAATTGCGAAATATTTTTTACCTTCTCAACCATTTCTTGGCTTCAAACTCCCATATCTCGCGAACGGATTGACCTAACCCAAAAATTCCTGTTGCATCTGAAAGTAGAAGCTCGTCCGATTACAACGGTATGGGTATTTTTTCCCTAGGCCATTCTGGTTAAGCGTTTGGAGCAGCAGAATTGCGAAAAATTTTTTGCCTTCTCAACAATTTCTTGTCTTCAAACTCCCATATCTCGCGAACGGAATGACCTAACCCAAAAATTCCAGTTGCATCTGAAAGTAGAAACTCGCTCGATTACAACGATATGTGTATTTTTTCCCTAGGCCATTCTGGTTAAGCGTTTGGAGGAGCAGAATTGCGAAAAATTTTTTGCCTTCTCAACCATTTCTTGGCTTCAAACTGCCATATCTCGTGAACGGATAGACCTAACCCTAAAATTCCTATTGCATCTGAAAGTAGAAACTAGCCCGATTACAACTGTGTGCGTATTTTTTCCCTAGGCCATTCTGGTTAAACGTTTGGAGCAGCAGAATTGCGAAAAATTTGTTGTCTTCTCAACCATTTCTTAGCCTCAAACTCCCTTATCTCGCGAACGGATTGACCTAACCCAAAAATTCCTATTGCTTCTGAAAGCAGAAACTCGCCCGATTACAACGGTATGTGTATTTTTTCCCTAGGCCATTCTGGATAAGCGTTTGGAGCAGCAGAATTGCGAAAAATTTGTTCTCTTCTCAACCATTCCTTAGCTTCAAACTCCCATATCTCGCGAACCGATTAACCTAACCCAAAAATTCCTATTGCATTTGAGAGTAGAAAATCGCCCGATTACAACGGTATGTGTATTTTTTCCCTAGGCCATTCTGGTTAAGCGTTTGGAGCAGCAGAATTGCGAAAAATTTTTTGCCTTCTCAACCATTTCTTGGATTCAAACTCCCATATCTCGCGAACGGATTGAGCAAACCCAAAAATTCCTGCTGCGTCTGAAAGTAGAAACTCGCCCGATTACAACGGTGTGAGTATTTTTTCCCTAGGCCATTCTGGATAAGCGTTTGGAGCAGCAAAATTGCGAAATATTTTTTACCTTCTCAACCATTTCTTGGCTTCAAACTCCCATATCTCGCGAACGGATTGACCTAACCCAAAAATTCCCGTTGCATCTGAAAGTAGAAGCTCGTCCGATTACAACGGTATGGGTATTTTTTCCCTAGGCCATTCTGGTTAAGCGTTTGGAGCAGCAGAATTGCGAAAAATTTTTTGCCTTCTCAACCATTTCTTGTCTTCAAACTCCCATATCTCGCGAATGGAATGACCTAACCCAAAAATTCCTGTTGCATCTGAAAGTAGAAACTCGCTCGATTACAACGATATGTGTATTTTTTCCCTAGGCCATTCTGGTTAAGCGTTTGGAGCAGCAGAATTGCGAAAAATTTTTTGCCTTCTCAACCATTTCTTGGCTTCAAACTGCCATATCTCGCGAACGGATTGACCTAACCCTAAAATTCCTATTGCATCTGAAAGTAGAAACTCGCCCGAATACAACGGTATGTGTACTTTTTCCGTAGGCCATTCTGGTTAAGCGTTTGGAGCAGCAGAATTGCGAAAAATTTTTTGCCTTCTCAACCATTTCTTGTCATCAAACTCCCATATCTCGCGAACGAATTGACCAAACCCAAAAATTCATGCTGCGTCTGAAAGTAGAAACTAGCCCGATTACAACTGTGTGCGTATTTTTTCCCTAGGCCATGCTGGTTCAGCGTTTGGAGCAGCAGAATTGCGAAAAATTTTTTGCCTTCTCAACCATTTCTTAGCCTCAAACTCCCTTATCTCGCGAACGGATTGATCTAACCCAAAAATTCCTATTGCATTTGAGAGTAGAAAATCGCCCGATTACAACGGTATGTGTATTTTTTCCCTAGGCCACTCTGGTTAAGCGTTTGGAGCAGCAGAATTGCGAAAAATTTTTTGCCTTCTCAACCATTTCTTGGCTTCAAACTCCCATATCTCGCGAACGGATTGAGCAAACCCAAAAATTCCTGCTGCGTCTGTAAGTAGAAACTCGCCCGATTACAACGGTGTGAGTACTTTTTCCGTAGGCCATTCTGGTTAAGCGTTTGGAGCAGCAGAATTGCGAAAAATTTTTTGCCTTCTCAACCATTTCTTGTCATCAAACTCCCATATCTCGCGAACGAATTGACCAAACCCAAAAATTCATGCTGCGTCTGAAAGTAGAAACTAGCCCGATTACAACTGTGTGCGTATTTTTTCCCTAGGCCATTCTGGTTCAGCGTTTGGAGCAGCAGAATTGCGAAAAATTTTTTGCCTTCTCAACCATTTCTTAGCCTCAAACTCCCTTATCTCGCGAACGGATTGATCTAACCCAAAAATTCCTATTGCATTTGAGAGTAGAAAATCGCCCGATTACAACGGTATGTGTATTTTTTCCCTAGGCCACTCTGGTTAAGCGTTTGGAGCAGCAGAATTGCGAAAAATTTTTTGCCTTCCCAACCATTTCTTGGCTTCAAACTCCCATATCTCGCGAACGGATTGAGCAAACCCAAAAATTCCTGCTGCGTCTGTAAGTAGAAACTCGCCCGATTACAACGGTGTGAGTATTTTTTCCCTAGGCCATTCTGGATAAGCGTTTGGAGCAGCAGAATTGCGAAATATTTTTTGCCTTCTCAACCATTTCTTGTCTTCAAACTCCCATATCTCGCGAACGGATTGACCTAACCCTAAAATTCCTATTGCATCTGAAAGTAGAAACTCGCCCGGTTACAACGGTATGTATATTTTTTCCCTAGGCCATTTTGGATAAGCGTTTGGAGCAGCAGAATTGCGAAAAATTTGTTCTCTTCTCAACCATTCCTTAGCTTCAAACTCCCACATCTCGCGAACGGATTAACATAACCCAAAAATTCCTATTGCATTTGAGAGTAGAAAGTCGCCCGATTACAACGGTATGTGTATTTTTTCCCTAGGCCATTCTGGTTAAGCGTTTGGAGCAGCAGAATTGCGAAAAATTTTTTGCCTTCTCAACCATTTCTTGGCTTCAAACTGCCATATCTCGTGAACGGATTGACCTAACCCTAAAATTCCTATTGCATCTGAAAGTAGAATCTCGCCCGAATACAACGGTATGTGTACTTTTTCCGTAGGCCATTCTGGTTAAGCGTTTGGAGCAGCAGAATTGCGAAAAATTTTTTGCCTTCTCAACCATTTCTTGTCATCAAACTCCCATATCTCGCGAACGAATTGACCAAACCCAAAAATTCATGCTGCGTCTGAAAGTAGAAACTAGCCCGATTACAACTGTGTGCGTATTTTTTCCCTAGGCCATTCTGGTTCAGCGTTTGGAGCAGCAGAATTGCGAAAAATTTTTTGCCTTCTCAACCATTTCTTAGCCTCGAACTCCCTTATCTCGCGAACGGATTGATCTAACCCAAAAATTCCTATTGCATTTGAGAGTAGAAAATCGCCCGATTACAACGGTATGTGTATTTTTTCCCTAGGCCACTCCGGTTAAGCGTTTGGAGCAGCAGAATTGCGAAAAATTTTTTGCCTTCTCAACCATTTCTTGGCTTCAAACTCCCATATCTCGCGAACGGATTGAGCAAACCCAAAAATTCCTGTTGCGTCTGTAAGTAGAAACTCGCCCGATTACAACGGTGTGAGTACTTTTTCCGTAGGCCATTCTGGTTAAGCGTTTGGAGCAGCAGAATTGCGAAAAATTTTTTGCCTTCTCAACCATTTCTTGTCATCAAACTCCCATATCTCGCGAACGAATTGACCAAACCCAAAAATTCATGCTGCGTCTGAAAGTAGAAACTAGCCCGATTACAACTGTGTGCGTATTTTTTCCCTAGGCCATTCTGGTTCAGCGTTTGGAGCAGCAGAATTGCGAAAAATTTTTTGCCTTCTCAACCATTTCTTAGCCTCAAACTCCCTTATCTCGCGAACGGATTGATCTAACCCAAAAATTCCTATTGCATTTGAGAGTAGAAAATCGCCCGATTACAACGGTATGTGTATTTTTTCCCTAGGCCACTCTGGTTAAGCGTTTGGAGCAGCAGAATTGCGAAAAATTTTTTGCCTTCTCAACCATTTCTTGGCTTCAAACTGCCATATCTCGTGAACGGATTGACCTAACCCTAAAATTCCTATTGCATCTGAAAGTAGAAACTCGCCCGAATACAACGGTATGTGTACTTTTTCCGTAGGCCATTCTGGTTAAGCGTTTGGAGCAGCAGAATTGCGAAAAATTTTTTGCCTTCTCAACCATTTCTTGTCATCAAACTCCCATATCTCGCGAACGGATTGATCAAACCCAAAAATTCCTGCTGCGTCTGAAAGTAGAAACTAGCCCGATTACAACGGTGTGCGTATTTTTTCCCTAGGCCATTCTGGTTCAGCGTTTGGAGCAGCAGAATTGGGAAAAATTTTTTGCCTTCTCAACCATTTGTTAGCTTCAAACTGCCATATCTCGCGAACGGATTGACCTAACCCAAAAATTCCTGTTGCATTTGAAAGTAGAAACTCGCCCGATTATATCGGTAGGTTTATTTTTTCCCTAGGCCATTCTGGTTAAGCGTTTGGAGCAGCAGAATTGCGAAAAATTTGTTGTCTTCTCAACCATTTCTTAGCTTCAAAGTCCCATATCTCGCGAACGGATTGACCAAACCCAACAGTTCCTGTAGCGTCTGAAATTAGAAACTCGCCCGATTACAACGGTGTGTGTATTATTTCCCTAGGCCATTCTGGTTAAACGTTTGGAGCAGCGGAATTGCGAAAAATTTGTTGTCTTTTCAACCATTTCTTAGACTCAAACTCCCTTATCTCGCGAACGGATTGACCTAACCCAAAAATTCCTATTGCTTCTGAAAGAAGAAACTCGCCCGATTACAACGGTATGTGTATTTTTTCGCTAGGCCATTCTGGATAAGCGTTTGGAGCAGCAGAATTGCTAAAAATTTGTTCTCTTCTCAACCATTCCTTAGCTTCAAACTCCCATATCTCGCGAACGAATTAACCTAACCCAAAAATTCCTATTGCATTTGAGAGTAGAAAATCGCCCGATTACAACGGTATGTGTATTTTTTCCCTAGGCCATTCTGGTTAAGCGTTTGGAGCAGCAGAATAGCGAAAAATTTTTTGCCTTCTCAACCATTTCTTGGCTTCAATCTCCCATATCTCGCGAACGGATTGAGCAAACCCAAAAATTCCTGCTGCGTCTGAAAGTAGAAACTCGCCCGATTACAACGGTGTGAGTATTTTTTCCCTAGGCCATTCTGGATAAGCGTTTGGAGCAGCAGAATTGCGAAATATTTTTTACCTTCTCAACCATTTCTTGGCTTCAAACTCCCATATCTCGCGAACGGATTGACCTAACCCAAAAATTCCCGTTGCATCTGAAAGTAGAAGCTCGTCCGATTACAACGGTATGGGTATTTTCTCCCTAGGCCATTCTGGTTAAGCGTTTGGAGCAGCAGAATTGCGAAAAATTTTTTGCCTTCTCAACCATTTCTTGTCATCAAACTCCCATATCTCGCGAACGGATTGACCAAACCCAAAAATTCATGCTGCGTCTGAAAGTAGAAACTAGCCCGAATACAACTGTGTGCGTATTTTTTCCCTAGGCCATTCTGGTTAAACGTTTGGAGCAGCAGAATTGCGAAAAATTTGTTGTCTTCTCAACCATTTCTTAGCCTCAAACTCCCTTATCTCGCGAACGGATTGACCTAACCCAAAAATTCCTACTGCTTCTGAAAGCAGAAACTCGCCCGATTACAACGGTATGTGTATTTTTTCCCTAGGCCATTCTGGATAAGCGTTTGGAGCAGCAGAATTGCGAAAAATTTGTTCTCTTCTCAACCATTCCTTAGCTTCAAACTCCCATATCTCGCGAACCGATTAACCTAACCCAAAAATTCCTATTGCATTTGAGAGTAGAAAATCGCCCGATTACAACGGTATGTGTATTTTTTCCCTAGGCCATTCTGGTTAAGCGTTTGGAGCAGCAGAATTGCGAAAAATTTTTTGCCTTCTCAACCATTTCTTGGCTTCAAACTCCCATATCTCGCGAACGGATTGAGCAAACCCAAAAATTCCTGCTGCGTCTGAAAGTAGAAACTCGCCCGATTACAACGGTGTGAGTATTTTTTCCCTAGGCCATTCTGGATAAGCGTTTGGAGCAGCAAAATTGCGAAATATTTTTTACCTTCTCAACCATTTCTTGGCTTCAAACTCCCATATCTCGCGAACGGATTGACCTAACCCAAAAATTCCTGTTGCATCTGAAAGTAGAAGCTCGTCCGATTACAACGGTATGGGTATTTTTTCCCTAGGCCATTCTGGTTAAGCGTTTGGAGCAGCAGAATTGCGAAAAATTTTTTGCCTTCTCAACCATTTCTTGTCTTCAAACTCCCATATCTCGCGAACGGAATGACCTAACCCAAAAATTCCTGTTGCATCTGAAAGTAGAAACTCGCTCGATTACAACGATATGTGTATTTTTTCCCTAGGCCATTCTGGTTAAGCGTTTGGAGCAGCAGAATTGCGAAAAATTTTTTGCCTTCTCAACCATTTCTTGGCTTCAAACTGCCATATCTCGCGAACGGATTGACCTAACCCTAAAATTCCTATTGCATCTGAAAGTAGAAACTCGCCCGAATACAACGGTATGTGTACTTTTTCCGTAGGCCATTCTGGTTAAGCTTTTGGAGCAGCAGAATTGCGAAAAATTTTTTGCCTTCTCAACCATTTCTTGGCTTCAAACTCCCATATCTCGCGAACGGATTGAGCAAACCCAAAAATTCCTGCTGCGTCTGAAAGTAGTGACTCGCCCGATTACAACTGTACGCGTATTCTTTCCCTAGGCCATTCTGGTTAAACGTTTGGAGCAGCAGAATTGCGAAAAATTTGTTGTCTTCTCAACCATTTCTTAGCTTCAAACTCCCATATCTCGCGAACGGATTGACCTAACCGAAAAATTCCTATTGCTTCTGAAAGTAGAAACTCGCCCGATTACAACGGTATGTGTATTTTTTCCCTAGGACATTCTGGTTAAGCGTTTGGAGCAGCAGAAGTGCGAAAAATTTGTTGTCTTCTCAACCACTTCTTAGCTTCAAAGTCCCATATCTCGCGAACGGATTGACCAAACCCAAAAATTCCTGCTGCGTCTGAAAGTAGAAACTCGCCCGATTACAACTGTGTGCGTATTTTTTCCCTAGGCCATTCTGGTTAAGCGTTTGGAGCAGCAGAATTGCGAAAAATTGGTTGTCTTCTCAACCATTTCTTAGCTTCAAACTCCCATATCTCGCGAACGGATTGACCTAATCCAAAAATTCCTATTGCATCTGAAAGTAGAAACTCGCCCGATTACAACGGTATGTGTATTTTTTGCCTAGGCCATTCTGGTTAAGCGTTTGGAGCAGCAGAATTGCGAAAAATTTGTTCTCTTCTCAACCATTTCTTAGCCTCAAACCCCCCTTATCTCGCGAACGGATTGACCTAACCCAAAAATTCCTATCGTAACTGAAAGTAGAAACTCGTCCGATTACAACGGTATGGGTATTTTTTCCCTAGGCCATTCTGGTTAAGCGTTTGGAGCAGCAGAAGTGCGAAAAATTTGATGTCTTCTCAACCATTTCTTAGCTTCAAACTCCCATATCTCGCGAACGGATTGACCTAACCCAAAAATTCCTATTGCATCTGAAAGTAGAAGCTCGCCCGATTACAACGGTATGTGTACTTTTTCCCTAGGCCGTTCTGGTTAAGCGTTTGGAGCAGCAGAATTGCGAAAAATTTGTTGTCTTCTCAACCATTTCTTAGCTTCAAACTCCCATATCTCGCGAACGGATTGACCTAACCCAAAAGTTCCTATTGCATTTGAAAGTAGAAACTCGCCCGATTACAACGGTATGTGTATTTTTCCCCTAAGCCATTCTGGTTAAGCGTTTGGAGCAGCAGAATTGCGAAAAATTTTTTCCTTCTCAATCATTTCTTGGCTTCAAACTGCCATATCTCGCGAACGGATTGACCTAACCCAAAAATTGCTATTGCATCTGAAAGTAGAAACTCGCCCGACTACAGCGGTATGTGTATTTTTTCCCTAGGCCATTCTGGTTAAGCGTTTGGAGCAGCAGAAATGCGAAAAATTTGTTCTCTTCTCAACCATTTCTTGGCTTCAAACTCCCATATCTCGCGAACGGATTGAGCAAACCCAAAAATTCCTGCTGCGTCTGAAAGTAGGAACTCGCCCGATTACAACGGTATGTGTACTTTTTCCCTAGGCCGTTCTGGTTAAGCGTTTGGAGCAGCAGAAGTGCGAAAAATTTGTTGTCTTCTCAACCACTTCTTAGCTTCAAAGTCCCATATCTCGCGAACGGATTGACCAAACCCAAAAATTCCTGCTGCGTCTGAAAGTAGAAACTCGCCCGATTACAAATGTGTGCGTATTTTTTCCCTAGGCCATTCTGGTTAAGCGTTTGGAGCAGCAGAATTGCGAAAAATTTGTTCTCTTCTCAACCATTTCTTGGCTTCAAACTCCCATATCTCGCGAACGGATTGAGCAAACCCAAAAATTCCTGCTGCGTCTGAAAGTAGAAACTCGCCCGATTACAACGGTATGTGTACTTTTTCCCTAGGCCGTTCTGGTTAAGCGTTTGGAGCAGCAGAATTGCGAAAAATTTGTTGTCTTCTCAACCATTTCTTAGCTTCAAGCTCCCATATCTCGCGAACGGATTGACCTAACCCAAAAGTTCCTATTGCATTTGAAAGTAGAAACTCGCCCGATTACAACGGTATGTGTACTTTTTCCCTAGGCCGTTCTGGTTAAGCGTTTGGAGCAGCAGAATTGCGAAAAATTTGTTGTCTTCTCAACCACTTCTTAGCTTCAAACTCCCATATCTCGCGAACGGATTGAGCAAACCCAAAAATTCCTGCTGCGTCTGAAAGTAGAAACTCGCCCGATTACAACTGTATGCTTTTTTTTTCCCTAGGCCATTCTGGTTGAACGTGTGCAGCAGCAGAATTGCGAAAAATTTGATGTCTTCTCAACCATTTCTTAGCTTCAAACTCCCATATCTCGCGAACGGATTGACCTAACCCAAAAATTCCTATTGCATCTGAAAGTAGAAACTCGCCCGATTACAACGGTATGTGTAGTTTCTCCCTAGGCCGTTCTGGTTAAGCGTTTGGAGCAGCAGAATTGCGAAAAATTTGTTGTGTTCTCAACCATTTGTTAGCTTCAAACTCCCATATCTCGCGAACGGATTGACCTAACCCAAAAATTCCTATTGCATCTGAAAGTAGAAGCTCGCCCGATTACAACGGTATGTGTACTTTTTCCCTAGGCCGTTCTGGTTAAGCGTTTGGAGCAGCAGAATTGCGAAAAATTTGTTGTCTTCTCAACCATTTCTTAGCTTCAAACTCCCATATCTCGCGAACGGATTGACCTAACCCAAAAGTTCCTATTGCATTTGAAAGTAGAAACTCGCCCGATTACAACGGTATGTGTATTTTTCCCCTAAGCCATTCTGGTTAAGCGTTTGGAGCAGCAGAATTGCGAAAAATTTTTTCCTTCTCAATCATTTCTTGGCTTCAAACTGCCATATCTCGCGAACGGATTGACCTAACCCAAAAATTGCTATTGCATCTGAAAGTAGAAACTCGCCCGACTACAGCGGTATGTGTATTTTTTCCCTAGGCCATTCTGGTTAAGCGTTTGGAGCAGCAGAAATGCGAAAAATTTGTTCTCTTCTCAACCATTTCTTGGCTTCAAACTCCCATATCTCGCGAACGGATTGAGCAAACCCAAAAATTCCTGCTGCGTCTGAAAGTAGGAACTCGCCCGATTACAACGGTATGTGTACTTTTTCCCTAGGCCGTTCTGGTTAAGCGTTTGGAGCAGCAGAAGTGCGAAAAATTTGTTGTCTTCTCAACCACTTCTTAGCTTCAAAGTCCCATATCTCGCGAACGGATTGACCAAACCCAAAAATTCCTGCTGCGTCTGAAAGTAGAAACTCGCCCGATTACAAATGTGTGCGTATTTTTTCCCTAGGCCATTCTGGTTAAGCGTTTGGAGCAGCAGAATTGCGAAAAATTTGTTCTCTTCTCAACCATTTCTTGGCTTCAAACTCCCATATCTCGCGAACGGATTGAGCAAACCCAAAAATTCCTGCTGCGTCTGAAAGTAGAAACTCGCCCGATTACAACGGTATGTGTACTTTTTCCCTAGGCCGTTCTGGTTAAGCGTTTGGAGCAGCAGAATTGCGAAAAATTTGTTGTCTTCTCAACCATTTCTTAGCTTCAAGCTCCCATATCTCGCGAACGGATTGACCTAACCCAAAAGTTCCTATTGCATTTGAAAGTAGAAACTCGCCCGATTACAACGGTATGTGTACTTTTTCCCTAGGCCGTTCTGGTTAAGCGTTTGGAGCAGCAGAATTGCGAAAAATTTGTTGTCTTCTCAACCACTTCTTAGCTTCAAACTCCCATATCTCGCGAACGGATTGAGCAAACCCAAAAATTCCTGCTGCGTCTGAAACTAGAAACTCGCCCGATTACAACTGTATGCTTTTTTTTTCCCTAGGCCATTCTGGTTGAACGTGTGCAGCAGCAGAATTGCGAAAAATTTGATGTCTTCTCAACCATTTCTTAGCTTCAAACTCCCATATCTCGCGAACGGATTGACCTAACCCAAAAATTCCTATTGCATCTGAAAGTAGAAACTCGCCCGATTACAACGGTATGTGTAGTTTCTCCCTAGGCCGTTCTGGTTAAGCGTTTGGAGCAGCAGAATTGCGAAAAATTTGTTGTGTTCTCAACCATTTCTTAGCTTCAAACTCCCATATCTCGCGAACGGATTGACCTAACCCAAAAGTTCCTATTGCATTTGAAAGTAGAAACTCGCCCGATTACAACGGTATGTGTATTTTTCCCCTAAGCCATTCTGGTTAAGCGTTTGGAGCAGCAGAATTGCGAAAAATTTTTTCCTTCTCAATCATTTCTTGGCTTCAAACTGCCATATCTCGCGAACGGATTGACCTAACCCAAAAATTGCTATTGCATCTGAAAGTAGAAACTCGCCCGACTACAGCGGTATGTGTATTTTTTCCCTAGGCCATTCTGGTTAAGCGTTTGGAGCAGCAGAAATGCGAAAAATTTGTTCTCTTCTCAACCATTTCTTGGCTTCAAACTCCCATATCTCGCGAACGGATTGAGCAAACCCAAAAATTCCTGCTGCGTCTGAAAGTAGAAACTCGCCCGATTACAACGGTATGTGTACTTTTTCCCTAGGCCGTTCTGGTTAAGCGTTTGGAGCAGCAGAATTGCGAAAAATTTGTTGTCTTCTCAACCATTTCTTAGCTTCAAGCTCCCATATCTCGCGAACGGATTGACCTAACCCAAAAGTTCCTATTGCATTTGAAAGTAGAAACTCGCCCGATTACAACGGTATGTGTACTTTTTCCCTAGGCCGTTCTCGTTAAGCGTTTGGAGCAGCAGAATTGCGAAAAATTTGTTGTCTTCTCAACCACTTCTTAGCTTCAAACTCCCATATCTCGCGAACGGATTGAGCAAACCCAAAAATTCCTGCTGCGTCTGAAAGTAGAAACTCGCCCGATTACAACTGTATGCTTTTTTTTTCCCTAGGCCATTCTGGTTGAACGTGTGCAGCAGCAGAATTGCGAAAAATTTGATGTCTTCTCAACCATTTCTTAGCTTCAAACTCCCATATCTCGCGAACGGATTGACCTAACCCAAAAATTCCTATTGCATCTGAAAGTAGAAACTCGCCCGATTACAACGGTATGTGTAGTTTCTCCCTAGGCCGTTCTGGTTAAGCGTTTGGAGCAGCAGAATTGCGAAAAATTTGTTGTGTTCTCAACCATTTCTTAGCTTCAAACTCCCATATCTCGCGAACGGATTGACCTAACCCAAAAGTTCCTATTGCATTTGAAAGTAGAAACTCGCCCGATTACAACGGTATGTGTATTTTTCCCCTAAGCCATTCTGGTTAAGCGTTTGGAGCAGCAGAATTGCGAAAAATTTTTTCCTTCTCAATCATTTCTTGGCTTCAAACTGCCATATCTCGCGAACGGATTGACCTAACCCAAAAATTGCTATTGCATCTGAAAGTAGAAACTCGCCCGACTACAGCGGTATGTGTATTTTTTCCCTAGGCCATTCTGGTTAAGCGTTTGGAGCAGCAGAAATGCGAAAAATTTGTTCTCTTCTCAACCATTTCTTGGCTTCAAACTCCCATATCTCGCGAACGGATTGAGCAAACCCAAAAATTCCTGCTGCGTCTGAAAGTAGAAACTCGCCCGATTACAACGGTATGTGTACTTTTTCCCTAGGCCGTTCTGGTTAAGCGTTTGGAGCAGCAGAATTGCGAAAAATTTGTTGTCTTCTCAACCATTTCTTAGCTTCAAGCTCCCATATCTCGCGAACGGATTGACCTAACCCAAAAGTTCCTATTGCATTTGAAAGTAGAAACTCGCCCGATTACAACGGTATGTGTACTTTTTCCCTAGGCCGTTCTCGTTAAGCGTTTGGAGCAGCAGAATTGCGAAAAATTTGTTGTCTTCTCAACCACTTCTTAGCTTCAAACTCCCATATCTCGCGAACGGATTGAGCAAACCCAAAAATTCCTGCTGCGTCTGAAAGTAGAAACTCGCCCGATTACAACTGTATGCTTTTTTTTTCCCTAGGCCATTCTGGTTGAACGTGTGCAGCAGCAGAATTGCGAAAAATTTGATGTCTTCTCAACCATTTCTTAGCTTCAAACTCCCATATCTCGCGAACGGATTGACCTAACCCAAAAATTCCTATTGCATCTGAAAGTAGAAACTCGCCCGATTACAACGGTATGTGTAGTTTCTCCCTAGGCCGTTCTGGTTAAGCGTTTGGAGCAGCAGAATTGCGAAAAATTTGTTGTTTTCTCAACCATTTCTTAGCTTCAAACTCCCATATCTCGCGAACGGATTGACCTAACCCAAAAGTTCCTATTGCATTTGAAAGTAGAAACTCGCCCGATTACAACGGTATGTGTATTTTTCCCCTAAGCCATTCTGGTTAAGCGTTTGGAGCAGCAGAATTGCGAAAAATTTTTTCCTTCTCAATCATTTCTTGGCTTCAAACTGCCATATCTCGCGAACGGATTGACCTAACCCAAAAATTGCTATTGCATCTGAAAGTAGAAACTCGCCCGACTACAACGGTATGTGTACTTTTTCCCTAGGCCGTTCTGGTTAAGCGTTTGGAGCAGCAGAATTGCGAAAAATTTGTTGTCTTCTCAACCATTTCTTAGCTTCAAGCTCCCATATCTCGCGAACGGATTGACCTAACCCTAAAGTTCCTATTGCATTTGAAAGTAGAAACTCGCCCGATTACAACGGTATGTGTACTTTTTCCCTAGGCCGTTCTGGTTAAGCGTTTGGAGCAGCAGAATTGCGAAAAATTTGTTGTCTTCTCAACCACTTCTTAGCTTCAAACTCCCATATCTCGCGAACGGATTGAGCAAACCCAAAAATTCCTGCTGCGTCTGAAAGTAGAAACTCGCCCGATTACAACTGTATGCTTTTTTTTTCCCTAGGCCATTCTGGTTGAACGTGTGCAGCAGCAGAATTGCGAAAAATTTGATGTCTTCTCAACCATTTCTTAGCTTCAAACTCCCATATCTCGCGAACGGATTGACCTAACCCAAAAATTCCTATTGCATCTGAAAGTAGAAACTCGCCCGATTACAACGGTATGTGTACTTTTTCCCTAGGCCGTCCTGGTTAAGCGTTTGGAGCAGCAGAATTGCGAAAAATTTGTTGTCTTCTCAACAATTTCTTAGCTTCAAACTCCCATATCTCGCGAACGGATTGACCTAACCCAAAAGTTCCTATTGCATTTGAAAGTAGAAACTCGCCCGATTACAACGGTATGTGTATTCTTCCCCTAAGCCATTCTGGTTAAGCGTTTGGAGCAGCAGAATTGCGAAAAATTTCTTCCTTCTCAATCATTTCTTGGCTTCAAACTGCCATATCTCGCGAACGGATTGACCTAACCCAAAAATTGCTATTGCATCTGAAAGTAGAAACTCGCCGGACTACAGCGGTATGTGTATTTTTTCCCTAGGCCATTCTGGTTAAGCGTTTGGAGCAGCAGAAATGCGAAAAATTTGTTCTCTTCTCAACCATTTCTTGGCTTCAAACTCCCATATCTCGCGAACGGATTGAGCAAACCCAAAAATTCCTGCTGCGTCTGAAAGTAGAAACTCGCCCGATTACAACGGTATGTGTACTTTTTCCCTAGGCCGTTCTGGTTAAGCGTTTGGAGCAGCAGAATTGCGAAAAATTTGTTGTCTTCTCAACCATTTCTTAGCTTCAAACTCCCATATCTCGCGAACGGATTGACCTAACCCAAAAGTTCCTATTGCATTTGAAAGTAGAAACTCGCCCGACTACAGCGGTATGTGTAGTTTTTCCCTAGGCCATTCTGGTTAAGCGTTTGGAGCAGCAGAATTGCGAAAAATTTTTTGCCTTCTCAACCATTTCTTGGCTTCAAACTCCCATATCTCGCGAACGGATTGAGCAAACCCAAAAATTCCTGCTGCGTCTGAAAATAGAAACTCGCCCGATTACAACTGTATGCGTATTTTTTCCCTAGGCCATTCTGGTTAAACGTTTGGAGCAGCAGAATTGCGAAAAATTTGTTGTCTTCTCAACCATTTCTTAGCTTCAAACTCCCATATCTCGCGAACGGATTGACCTAACCCAAAAATTCCTATTGCATCTGAAAGTAGAAACTCACCCGATTACAACGGTATGTGTATTTTTTCCCTAGGCCATTCTGGTTAAGTGTTTGGAGCAGCGGAATTGCGAAAAATTTGTTGTCTTCTCAACCATTTCTTAGCATCACACTCCCATATCTCGCGAACGGATTGACCTAACCCAAAAATTCCTATTGCATCTGAAAGTAGAAACTCGCCCGATTACAACGGTATGTGTATTTTTTCCCTAGGACATTCTGGTTAAGCGTTTGGAGCAGCAGAAGTGCGAAAAATTTGTTGTCTTCTCAACCACTTCTTAGCTCCAAAGTCCCATATCTCGCGACCGGATTGACCAAACCCAAAAATTCCTGCTGCGTCTGAAAGTAGAAACTCGCCAGATTACAACTGTGTGCGTATTTTTTCCCTAGGCCATTCTGGTTAAGCGTTTGGAGCAGCCGAATTGCGAAAAATTTTTTGCCTTCTCAACCATTTCTTGGTTCAAACTGCCATATCTCGCGAACGGATTGACCTAACCCAAAAATTCCTATTGCGTCTGAAAGTAGAAACTCGCCCGACTACAGCGGTATGTGTATTTTTTCCCTAGGCCATTCTGGTTAAGCGTTTGGAGCAGCAGAATTGCGAAAAATTTGTTGTCTTCTCAACCATTTCTTAGCATCACACTCCCATATCTCGCGAACGGATTGACCTAACCCTAAAATTCCTATTGCATCTGAAAGTAGAAACTCGCCCGATTACAACGGTATGTGTATTTTTTCCCTAGGCCATTCAGGTTAAGCGTTTGGAGCAGCAGAATTGCGAAAAATTTTTTGCCTTCTCAACCATTTCTTGTCTTCAAACTCCCATATCTCGCGAACGGATTGACCTAACCCAAAAATTCCAGTTGCATCTGTAAGTAGAAACTCGCCCGATTACAACGGTATGTGTATTTTTTCCCTAGGCCATTCTGGTTAAGCGTTTGGAGCAGCAGAATTGCGAAAAATTTGTTGTCTTCTCAACCATTTCTTAGCATCACACTCCCATATCTCGCGAACGGATTGAGCAAACCCAAAAATTCCTGCTGCGTCTGAAAGTAGAAACTCGCCCGATTACAACTGTATGCTTTTTTTTTCCCTAGGCCATTCTGGTTAAACGTTTGCAGCAGCAGAATTGCGAAAAATTTGTTGTCTTCTCAACCATTTCTTAGCTTCAAACTCCCATATCTCGCGAACGGATTGAGCTAACCCAAAAATTTCTATTGCATCTGAAAGTAGAAACTCGCCCGATTACAACGGTATGTGTATTTTTTCCCTAGGCCATTCTGGTTAAGCGTTTGGAGCAGCAGAATTGCGAAAAATTTTTTGCCATCTCAACCATTTCTTGGCTTCAAACTGCCATATCTCGCGAACGGATTGACCTAACCCAAAAATTCCTATTGCGTCTGAAAGTAGAAACTCGCCCGACTACAGCGGTATGTGTATTTTTTCCCTAGGCCATTCTGGTTAAGCGTTTGGAGCAGCAGAATTGCGAAAAATTTGTTGTCTTCTCAACCATTTCTTAGCATCACACTCCCATATCTCGCGAACGGATTGACCTAACCCTAAAATTCCTATTGCATCTGAAAGTAGAAACTCGCCCGATTACAACGGTATGTGTATTTTTTCCCTAGGCCATTCAGGTTAAGCGTTTGGAGCAGCAGAATTGCGAAAAATTTTTTGCCTTCTCAACCATTTCTTGTCTTCAAACTCCCATATCTCGCGAACGGATTGACCTAACCCAAAAATTCCAGTTGCATCTGAAAGTAGAAACTCGCCCGATTACAACGGTATGTGTATTTTTTCCCTAGGCCATTCTGGTTAAGCGTTTGGAGCAGCAGAATTGCGAAAAATTTGTTGTCTTCTCAACCATTTCTTAGCATCACACTCCCATATCTCGCGAACGGATTGAGCAAACCCAAAAATTCCTGCTGCGTCTGAAAGTAGAAACTCGCCCGATTACAACTGTATGCTTTTTTTTTCCCTAGGCCATTCTGGTTAAACGTTTGCAGCAGCAGAATTGCGAAAAATTTGTTGTCTTCTCAACCATTTCTTAGCTTCAAACTCCCATATCTCGCGAACGGATTGACCTAACCCAAAAATTTCTATTGCATCTGAAAGTAGAAACTCGCCCGATTACAACGGTATGTGTATTTTTTCCCTAGGCCATTCTGGTTAAGCGTTTGGAGCAGCAGAATTGCGAAAAATTTTTTGCCATCTCAACCATTTCTTGGCTTCAAACTCCCATATCTCGCGAACGGATTGAGCAAACCCAAAAATTCCTGCTGCGTCTGAAAGTAGAAACTCGCCCGATTACAACTGTATGCTTTTTTTTCCCTAGGCCATCTGGTTAAACGTTTGCAGCAGCAGAATTGCGAAAAATTTGTTCTCATCTCAACCATTTCTTAGCTTCAAACTCCCACATCTCGCGAACGGATTGACCTAACCCAAAAAATTTCTATTGCATCTGAAAGTAGAAACTCGTCCGATTACAACGGTATGGGTATTTTTTCCCTAGGCCATTCTGGTTAAGCGTTTGGAGCAGCAGAATTGCGAAAAATTTTTTGGCTTCTCAACCATTTCTTGGCTTCAAACTCCCATATCTCGCGAACGGATTGAGCAAACCCAAAAATTCCTGCTGCGTCTGAAAGTAGAGACTCGCCCGATTACATCTGTATGCGTATTTTTTCTCTAGGACATCCTGGTTAAACGTTTGGAGCAGCAGAATTGCGAAAAATTTGTTGTCTTCTCAACCATTTCTTAGCTTCAAACTCCCATATCTCGCGAACGGATTGACCTAACCCAAAAATTCCTATTGCATCTGAAAGTAGAAACTCGCCCGATTACAGCGTTATGTGTATTTTTTCCCTAGGCCATTCTGGTTAAGCGTTTGGAGCAGCAGAATTGCGAAAAATTTGTTCTCTTCTCAACCATTTATTAGCCTCAAACTCCCATATCTCGCGAACGGATTGACGTAACCCAAAAATTCCTATCGTAACTGAAGGTACAAACTCGTCCGATTGCAACGGTATGGGTATTTTTTCCCTAGGCCATTCTGGTTAAGCGTTTGGAGCAGCAGAAATGCGAAAAATTTGTTGTCTTCTCAACCACTTCTTAGCTTCAAAGTCCCATATCTCGCGAACGGATTGACCAAACCCAAAAATTCCTGCTGCGTCTGAAAGTATAAACTCGCCCGATTACAACTGTATGCGTATTTTTTCCCTAGGACATTCTGGTTAAGCGTTTGGAGCAGCGGAATTGCGAAAAATTTGTTATCTTCTCAACCATTTCTTAGCATCACACTCCCATATCTCGCGAACGGATTGACCTAACCCAAAAATTCCTATTGCATCTGAAAGTAGAAACTCGTCCGATTACAACGGTATGGGTATTTTTTCCCTAGGCCATTCTGGTTAAGCGTTTGGAGCAGCAGAAGTGCGAAATATTTGTTGTCTTCTCAACCACTTCTTAGCTTCAGAGTCCCATATCTCGCGAACGGATTGACCAAACCCAAAAATTCCAGCTGCGTCTGAAAGTAGAATCTCGCCCGATTACAACTGTATGCGTATTTTTTCCCTAGGACATTCTGGTTAAGCGTTTGGAGCAGCGGAATTGCGAAAAATTTGTTGTCTTCTCAACCATTTCTTAGCATCACACTCCCATATCTCGCGAACGGATTGACCTAACCCAAAAATTCCTATTGCATCTGAAAGTAGAAACTCGCCCGATTACAATGGTATGTGTATTTTTTCCCTAAGACATTCTGGTTAAGCGTTTGGAGCAGCAGAATTGCGAAAAACTTGTTGTCTTCTCAACCACTTCTTAGCTTCAAAGTCCCATATCTCGCGAACGGATTGACATAACCCAAAAATTCCTATTGCATCTGAAAGTAGAAACTCGCCCGATTACAACGGTATGTGTATTTTTTTCCCTAGGCTATTCTGGTTAAGCGTTTGGAGCAGCAGAATTGCGAAAAATTTGTTGTCTTCTCAACCATTTCTTGGCTTCAAACTCCCATATCTCGTGAACGGATTGACCAAACCCCAAAATTCCTGCTGCGTCTGAAAGTAGAAACTAGCCCGATTACAACTGTGTGCGTATTTTTTCCCTAGGCCATTCTGGTTAAGTGTTTGGAGCAAGAGAATTGCGAAAAATTTTTTGCCTTCTCAACCATTTCTTGGTTCAAACTGCCATATCTCGCGAAAGGATTGACCTAACCCAAAAACTCCTATTGCGTCTGAAAGTAGAAACTCGCCCGACTACAGCGGTATGTGTATTTTTTCCCTAGGCCATACTGGTTAAGCGTTTGGAGCAGCAGAATTGCGAAAAATTTGTTCTCTTCTCAACCATTTCTTAGCTTCAAACTCCCACATCTCGCGAACGGATTGACCTAACCCAAAAAATTACTATCGTAACTGAAAGTAGAAACTCGTCCGATTACAACGGTATGGGTATTTTTTCCCTAGGCCATTCTGGTTAAGCGTTTGGAGCAGCAGAATTGCGAAAAATTTGTTCTCTTCTCAACCATTTCTTAGCTTCAAACTCCCACATCTCGCGAACGGATTGACATAACCCAAAAAATTACTATCGTAACTGAAAGTAGAAACTCGTCCGATTACAACGGTATGGGTATTTTTTCCCTAGGACATTCTGGTTAAGCGTTTGGAGCAGCGGAACTGCGAAAAATTTGTTGTCTTCTCAACCATTTCTTAGCATCACACTCCCATATCTCGCGAACGGATTGACCTAACCCAAAAATTCCTATTGCATCTGAAAGTAGAAACGCGCCCGATTACAACTGTATGCGTATTTTTTCCCTAGGACATTCTGGTTAAGCGTTTGGAGCAGCGGAATTGCGAAAAATTTGTTGTCTTCTCAACCATTTCTTAGCATCACGCTCCCATATCTCGCGAACGGATTGAACTAACCCAAAAATTCCTATTGCATCTGAAAGTAGAAACTCGCCCGATTACAACGGTATGTGTATTTTTTCCCTAGGACATTCTGGTTAAGCGTTTGGAGCAGCAGAAATGCGAAAAATTTGTTGTCTTCTCAACCACTTCTTAGCTTCAAAGTCCCATATCTCGCGAACGGATTGACCAAACCCAAAAATTCCTGCTGCGTCTGAAAGTATAAACTCGCCCGATTACAACCGTATGCGTATTTTTTCCCTGGGACATTCTGGTTAAGCGTTTGGAGCAGCGGAATTGCGAAAAATTTGCTGTCTTCTCAACCATTTCTTAGCATCAAACTCCCATATCTCGCGAACGGATTGACATAACCCAAAAATTCCTATTGCATCTGAAAGTAGAAACTCGCCCGATCACAACGGTATGTGTATTTTTTCCCTAGGCCATTCTGGTTAAGCGTTTGGAGCAGCAGAATTGCGAAAAATTAGTTGTCTTCTCAACCATTTCTTGGCTTCAAACTCCCATATCTCGCGAACGGATGGACCAAACCCCAAAATTCCTGCTGCGTCTGAAAGTAGAAACTAGCCCGATTACAACTGTGTGCGTATTTTTTCCCTAGGCCATTCTGGTTAAGCGTTTGGAGCAAGAGAATTGCGAAAAATTTTTTGCCTTCTCAACCATTTCTTGGTTCAAACGGCTATATCTCGCGAACGGATTGACCTAACCCAAAAACTCCTATTGCGTCTGAAAGTAGAAACTCGCCCGACTACAGCGGTATGTGTATTTTTTCCCTAGGCCATTCTGGTTAAGCGTTTGGAGCAGCAGAATTGCGAAAAATTTGTTCTCATCTCAACCATTTCTTAGCTTCAAACTCCCACATCTCGCGAACGGATTGACCTAACCCAAAAAATTCCTATCATAACTGAAAGTAGAAACTCGTCCGATTACAACGGTATGGGTATTTTTTCCCTAGGCCATTCTGGTTAAGCGTTTGGAGCAGCAGAAGTGCCAAAAATTTGTTGTCTTCTCAACCATTTCTTAGCTTCAAACTCCCATATCTCGCGAACGGATTGACCTAACCCAAAAATTCCTATTGCATCTGAAAGTAGAAACTCGCCCGATTACAACGGTATGTGTATTTTTTCCCTAGACCATTCTGGTTAAGCGTTTGGAGCAGCAGAATTGCGAAAAAATTTTTGCCTTCTCAACCATTTCTTGGCTTCAAACTCCCATATCTCGCGAACGGATTGATCTAACCCTAAAATTCCTATTGCATCTGAAAGTAGAAACTCGCCCGATTACAACGGTATGTGTATTTTTTCCCTAGGCCATTCTGGTTAAGCGTTTGGAGCAGCAGAATTGCGAAAAATTTTTTGCTTTCTCAACCATTTCTTGTCTTCAAACTCCTATATCTCGCGAACGGATTGACCTAACCCAAAAATTCCAGTTGCATCTGAAAGTAGAAACTCGCCCGATTACAACGGTATGTGTATTTTTTCCCTAGGCCATTCTGGTTAAGCGTTTGGAGCAGCAGAATTGCGAAAAATTTGTTGTCTTCTCAACCATTTCTTGGCTTCAAACTCCCACATCTCGCGAACGGATGGACCTAACCCAAAAAATTACTATCGTAACTGAAAGTAGAAACTCGTCCGATTACAACGGTATGGGTATTTTTTCCCTAGACCATTCTGGTTAAGCGTTTGGAGCAGCAGAATTGCGAAAAAATTTTTGCCTTCTCAACCATTTCTTGGCTTCAAACTCCCATATCTCGCGAACGGGTTGACGTAACCCAAAAACTCCTATTGCGTCTGAAAGTAGAAACTCGCCCGACTACAGCGGTATGTGTATTTTTTCCCTAGGCCATTCTGGTTAAGCGTTTGGAGCAGCAGAATTGCGAAAAATTTGTTCTCTTCTCAACCATTTCTTAGCTTCAAACTCCCACATCTCGCGAACGGATTGACCTAACCCAAAAAATTACTATCGTAACTGAAAGTAGAAACTCGTCCGATTACAACGGTATGGGTATTTTGTCCCTAGGCCATTCTGGTTAAGCGTTTGGAGCAGCAGAATTGCGAAAAATTTGTTCTCTTCTCAACCATTTCCTAGCTTCAAACTCCCACATCTCGCGAACGGATGGACCTAACCCAAAAAATTACTATCGTAACTGAAAGTAGAAACTCGTCCGATTACAACGGTATGGGTATTTTTTCCCTAGACCATTCTGGTTAAGCGTTTGGAGCAGCAGAATTGCGAAAAAATTTTTGCCTTCTCAACCATTTCTTGGCTTCAAACTCCCATATCTCGCGAACGGGTTGACGCAACCCAAAAATTCCTGCTGCGTCTGAAAGTAGAAACTCGCCCGATTACAACTGTATGCGTATTTTTTCCCTAGGACATTCTGGTTAAGCGTTTGGAGCAGCGGAATTGCGAAAAATTTGTTGTCTTCTCAACCATTTCTTAGCATCACGCTCCCATATCTCGCGAACGGATTGAACTAACCCAAAAATTCCTATTGCATCTGAAAGTAGAAACTCGCCCGATTACAACGGTATGGGTATTTTGTCCCTAGGCCATTCTGGTTAAGCGTTTGGAGCAGCAGAATTGCGAAAAATTTGTTCTCATCTCTACCATTTCTTAGCTTCAAACTCCCACATCTCGCGAACGGATTGACCTAACCCAAAAAATTCCTATCATAACTGAAAGTAGAAACTCGTCCGATTACAACGGTATGGGTATTTTTTCCCTAGGCCATTCTGGTTAAGCGTTTGGAGCAGCAGAAGTGCCAAAAATTTGTTGTCTTCTCAACCATTTCTTAGCTTCAAACTCCCATATCTCGCGAACGGATTGACCTAACCCAAAAATTCCTATTGCATCTGAAAGTAGAAACTCGCCCGATTACAACGGTATGGGTATTTTTTCCCTAGGCCATTCTGGTTAAGCGTTTGGAGCAGCAGAAGTGCCAAAAATTTGTTGTCTTCTCAACCATTTCTTAGCTTCAAACTCCCATATCTCGCGAACGGATTGACCTAACCCAAAAATTCCTATTGCATCTGAAAGTAGAAACTCGCCCGATCACAACGGTATGTGTATTTTTTCCCTAGGACATTCTGGTTAAGCGTTTGTAGCAGCAGAATTGCGAAAAATTTGTTGTCGTCTCAACCACTTCTTAGCTTCAAAGGCCCATATCTCGCGAACGGATTGACCAAACCCAAAAATTCCTGCTGCGTCTGAAAGTAGAAACTCGCCCGATTACAACCGTATGCGTATTTTTTCCCTGGGACATTCTGGTTAAGCGTTTGGAGCAGCGGAATTGCGAAAAATTTGCTGTCTTCTCAACCATTTCTTAGCATCGAACTCCCATATCTCGCGAACGGATTGACCTAACCCAAAAATTCCAGTTGCATCTGAAAGTAGAAACTCGCCCGATTACAACGGTATGTGTATTTTTTCCCTAGGCCATTCTGGTTAAGCGTTTGGAGCAGCAGAATTGCGAAAAATTTGTTGTCTTCTCAACCATTTCTTGGCTTCTAACTCCCATATCTCGCGAACGGATTGACCAAACCCCAAAATTCCTGCTGCGTCTGAAAGTAGAAACTAGCCCGATTACAACTGTATGCGTATTTTTTCCCTAGGCCATTCTGGTTAAGTGTTTGGAGCAAGAGAATTGCGAAAAATTTTTTGCCTTCTCAACCATTTCTTGGTTCAAACTGCCATATCTCGCGAACGGATTGACCTAACCCAAAAACTCCTATTGCGTCTGAAAGTAGAAACTCGCCCGACTACAGCGGTATGTGTATTTTTTCCCTAGGCCATTCTGGTTAAGCGTTTGGAGCAGCAGAATTGCGAAAAATTTGTTCTCTTCTCAACCATTTCTTAGCTTCTAACTCCCATATCTCGCGAACGGATTGACCAAACCCCAAAATTCCTGCTGCGTCTGAAAGTAGAAACTAGCCCGATTACAACTGTATGCGTATTTTTTCCCTAGGCCATTCTGGTTAAGTGTTTGGAGCAGGAGAATTGCGAAAAATTTTTTGCCTTCTCAACCATTTCTTGGTTCAAACTGCCATATCTCGCGAACGGATTGACCTAACCCAAAAACTCCTATTGCGTCTGAAAGTAGAAACTCGCCCGACTACAGCGGTATGTGTATTTTTTCCCTAGGCCATTCTGGTTAAGCGTTTGGAGCAGCAGAATTGCGAAAAATTTGTTCTCTTCTCAACCATTTCTTAGCTTCAAACTCCCACATCTCGCGAACGGATTGACCTAACCCAAAAAATTACTATCGTAACTGAAAGTAGAAACTCGTCCGATTACAACGGTATGGGTATTTTTTCCCTAGGCCATTCTGGTTAAGCGTTTGGAGCAGCAGAATTGCGAAAAATTTGTTCTCTTCTCAACCATTTCTTAGCTTCAAACTCCCACATCTCGCGAACGGATTGACCTAACCCAAAAAATTACTATCGTAACTGAAAGTAGAAACTCGTCCGATTACAACGGTATGGGTATTTTTTCCCTGGGACATTCTGGTTAAGCGTTTGGAGCAGCGGAATTGCGAAAAATTTGCTGTCTTCTCAACCATTTCTTAGCATCAAACTCCCATATCTCGCGAACGGATTGACATAACCCAAAAATTCCTATTGCATCTGAAAGTAGAAACTCGCCCGATCACAACGGTATGTGTATTTTTTCCCTAGGCCATTCTGGTTAAGCGTTTGGAGCAAGAGAATTGCGAAAAATTTTTTGCTTTCTCAACAATTTCTTGGTTCAAACGGCTATATCTCGCGAACGGATTGACCTAACCCAAAAACTCCTATTGCGTCTGAAAGTAGAAACTCGCCCGACTACAGCGGTATGTGTATTTTTTCTCTAGGCCATTCTGGTTAAGCGTTTGGAGCAGCAGAATTGCGAAAAATTTGTTCTCATCTCAACCATTTCTTAGCTTCAAACTCCCACATCTCGCGAACGGATTGACCTAACCCAAAAAATTCCTATCATAACTGAAAGTAGAAACTCGTCCGATTACAACGGTATGGGTATTTTTTCCCTAGGCCATTCTGGTTAAGCGTTTGGAGCAGCAGAAGTGCCAAAAATTTGTTGTCTTCTCAACCATTTCTTAGCTTCAAACTCCCATATCTCGCGAACGGATTGACCTAACCCAAAAATTCCTATTGCATCTGAAAGTAGAAACTCGCCCGATTACAACTGTATGTGTATTTTTTCCCTAGACCATTCTGGTTAAGCGTTTGGAGCAGCAGAATTGCGAAAAAATTTTTGCCTTCTCAACCATTTCTTGGCTTCAAACTCCCATATCTCGCGAACGGATTGACCTAACCCAAAAATTCCAGTTGCATCTGAAAGTAGAAACTAGCCCGATTACAACGGTATGTGTATTTTTTCCCTAGGCCATTCTGGTTAAGCGTTTCGAGCAAGAGAATTGCGAAAAATTTTTTGCCTTCTCAACAATTTCTTGGTTCAAACGGCTATATCTCGCGAACGGATTGACCTAACCCAAAAAATTACTATCGTAACTGAAAGTAGAAACTCGTCCGATTACAACGGTATGGGTATTTTTTCCCTGGGACATTCTGGTTAAGCGTTTGGAGCAGCGGAATTGCGAAAAATTTGCTGTCTTCTCAACCATTTCTTAGCATCAAACTCCCATATCTCGCGAACGGATTGACATAACCCAAAAATTCCTATTGCATCTGAAAGTAGAAACTCGCCCGATCACAACGGTATGTGTATTTTTTCCCTAGGCCATTCTGGTTAAGCGTTTGGAGCAAGAGAATTGCGAAAAATTTTTTGCCTTCTCAACAATTTCTTGGTTCAAACGGCTATATCTCGCGAACGGATTGACCTAACCCAAAAACTCCTATTGCGTCTGAAAGTAGAAACTCGCCCGACTACAGCGGTATGTGTATTTTTTCCCTAGGCCATTCTGGTTAAGCGTTTGGAGCAGCAGAATTGCGAAAAATTTGTTCTCATCTCAACCATTTCTTAGCTTCAAACTCCCACATCTCGCGAACGGATTGACCTAACCCAAAAAATTCCTATCATAACTGAAAGTAGAAACTCGTCCGATTACAACGGTATGGGTATTTTTTCCCTAGGCCATTCTGGTTAAGCGTTTGGAGCAGCAGAAGTGCCAAAAATTTGTTGTCTTCTCAACCATTTCTTAGCTTCAAACTCCCATATCTCGCGAACGGATTGACCTAACCCAAAAATTCCTATTGCATCTGAAAGTAGAAACTCGCCCGATTACAACTGTATGTGTATTTTTTCCCTAGACCATTCTGGTTAAGCGTTTGGAGCAGCAGAATTGCGAAAAAATTTTTGCCTTCTCAACCATTTCTTGGCTTCAAACTCCCATATCTCGCGAACGGATTGATCTAACCCTAAAATTCCTATTGCATCTGAAAGTAGAAACTCGCCCGATTACAACGGTATGTGTATTTTTTCCCTAGGCCATTCTGGTTAAGCGTTTGGAGCAGCAGAATTGCGAAAAATTTTTTGCCTTCTCAACCATTTCTTGTCTTCAAACTCCCATATCTCGCGAACGGATTGACCTAACCCAAAAATTCCAGTTGCATCTGAAAGTAGAAACTCGCCCGATTACAACGGTATGTGTATTTTTTCCCTAGGCCATTCTGGTTAAGCGTTTGGAGCAGCAGAATTGCGAAAAATTTGTTGTCTTCTCAACCATTTCTTGGCTTCAAACTCCCATATCTCGCGAACGGATTGACCAAACCCCAAAATTCCTGCTGCGTCTGAAAGTAGAAACTAGCCCGATTACAACGGTATGTGTATTTTTTCCCTAGGCCATTCTGGTTAAGCGTTTGGAGCAAGAGAATTGCGAAAATTTTTTGCCTTCTCAACAATTTCTTGGTTCAAACGGCTATATCTCGCGAACGGATTGACCTAACCCAAAAACTCCTATTGCGTCTGAAAGTAGAAACTCGCCCGACTACAGCGGTATGTGTATTTTTTCCCTAGGCAATTCTGGTTAAGCGTTTGGAGCAGCAGAATTGCGAAAAATTTGTTCTCATCTCAACCATTTCTTAGCTTCAAACTCCCACATCTCGCGAACGGATTGACCTAACCCAAAAAATTCCTATCATAACTGAAAGTAGAAACTCGTCCGATTACAACGGTATGGGTATTTTTTCCCTAGGCCATTCTGGTTAAGCGTTTGGAGCAGCAGAAGTGCCAAAAATTTGTTGTCTTCTCAACCATTTCTTAGCTTCAAACTCCCATATCTCGCGAACGGATTGACCTAACCCAAAAATTCCTATTGCATCTGAAAGTAGAAACTCGCCCGATTACAACGGTATGTGTATTTTTTCCCTAGACCATTCTGGTTAAGCGTTTGGAGCAGCAGAATTGCGAAAAAATTTTTGCCTTCTCAACCATTTCTTGGCTTCAAACTCCCATATCTCGCGAACGGATTGATCTAACCCTAAAATTCCTATTGCATCTGAAAGTAGAAACTCGCCCGATTACAACGGTATGTGTATTTTTTCCCTAGGCCATTCTGGTTAAGCGTTTGGAGCAGCAGAATTGCGAAAAATTTTTTGCCTTCTCAACCATTTCTTGTCTTCAAACTCCCATATCTCGCGAACGGATTGACCTAACCCAAAAATTCCAGTTGCATCTGAAAGTAGAAACTCGCCCGATTACAACGGTATGTGTATTTTTTCCCTAGGCCATTCTGGTTAAGCGTTTGGAGCAGCAGAATTGCGAAAAATTTGTTGTCTTCTCAACCATTTCTTGGCTTCAAACTCCTATATCTCGCGAACGGATTGACCAAACCCCAAAATTCCTGCTGCGTCTGAAAGTAGAAACTAGCCCGATTACAACTGTATGCGTATTTTTTCCCTTGGCCATTCTGGTTAAGTGTTTGGAGCAAGAGAATTGCGAAAAATTTTTTGCCTTCTCAACCATTTCTTGGTTCAAACTGCCATATCTCGCGAACGGATTGACCTAACCCAAAAACTCCTATTGCGTCTGAAAGTAGAAACTCGCCCGACTACAGCGGTATGTGTATTTTTTCCCTAGGCCATTCTGGTTAAGCGTTTGGAGCAGCAGAATTGCGAAAAATTTGTTCTCTTCTCAACCATTTCTTAGCTTCAAACTCCCACATCTCGCGAACGGATTGACCTAACCCAAAAAATTACTATCGTAACTGAAAGTAGAAACTCGTCCGATTACAACGGTATGGGTATTTTTTCCCTAGACCATTCTGGTTAAGCGTTTGGAGCAGCAGAATTGCGAAAAAATTTTTGCCTTCTCAACCATTTCTTGGCTTCAAACTCCCATATATCGCGAACGGGTTGACGTAACCCAAAAATTCCTATCGTAACTGAAAGTAGAAACTCGTCCGATTACAACGGTATGGGTATTTTTTCCCTAGGCCATTCTGGTTAAGCGTTTGGAGCAGCAGAATTGCGAAAAATTTGTTGTCTTCTCAACCACTTCTTAGCTTCAAAGTCCCATATCTCGCGAACGGATTGACCAAACCCAAAAATTCCTGCTGCGTCTGAAAGTCGAAACTCGCCCGATTACAACTGTATGCGTTTTTTTTCCCTAGGACATTCTGGTTAAGCGTTTGGAGCAGAGGAACTGCGAAAAATTTGTTGTCTTCTCAACCATTTCTTAGCATCACACTCCCATATCTCGCGAACGGATTGACCTAACCCAAAAATTCCTATTGCATCTGAAAGTAGAAACTCGTCCGATTACAACGGTATGGGTATTTTTTCCCTAGGCCATTCTGGTTAAGCGTTTGGAGCAGCAGAAGTGCGAAAAATTTGTTGTCTTCTCAACCACTTCTTAGCTTCAAAGTCCCATATCTCGCGAACGGATTGACCAAACCCAAAAATTCCTGCTGCGTCTGAAAGTAGAAACTCGCCCGATTACAACTGTATGCGTATTTTTTCCCTAGGACATTCTGGTTAAGCGTTTGGAGCAGCGGAATTGCGAAAAATTTGTTGTCTTCTCAACCATTTCTTAGCATCACGCTCCCATATCTCGCGAACGGATTGAACTAACCCAAAAATTCCTATTGCTTCTGAAAGTAGAAACTCGCCCGATTACAACGGTATGTGTATTTTTTCCCTAGGACATTCTGGTTAAGCGTTTGTAGCAGCAGAATTGCGAAAAATTTGTTGTCGTCTCAACCACTTCTTAGCTTCAAAGTCCCATATCTCGCGAACGGATTGACCAAACCCAAAAATTCCTGCTGCGTCTGAAAGTAGAAACTCGCCCGATTACAACGGTATGTGTATTTTTTCCCTAGGCCATTCTGGTTAAGCGTTTGGAGCAGCAGAATTGCGAAAAATTTGTTCTCATCTCAACCATTTCTTAGCTTCAAACTCCCACATCTCGCGAACGGATTGACCTAACCCAAAAAATTCCTATCATAACTGAAAGTAGAAACTCGTCCGATTACAACGGCATGGATATTTTTTCCCTAGGCCATTCTGGTTAAGCGTTTGGAGCAGCAGAAGTGCCAAAAATTTGTTGTCTTCTCAACCATTTCTTAGCTTCAAACTCCCATATCTCGCGAACGGATTGACCTAACCCAAAAATTCCTATTGCATCTGAAAGTAGAAACTCGCCCGATTACAACGGTATGTGTATTTTTTCCCTAGGCCATTCTGGTTAAGCGTTTGGAGCAGCAGAATTGCGAAAAATTTTTTGCCTTCTCAACCATTTCTTGTCTTCAAACTCCCATATCTCGCGAACGGATTGACCTAACCCAAAAATTCCAGTTGCATCTGAAAGTAGAAACTCGCCCGATTACAACGGTATGTGTATTTTTTCCCTAGGCCATTCTGGTTAAGCGTTTGGAGCAGCAGAATTGCGAAAAATTTGTTGTCTTCTCAACCATTTCTTGGCTTCAAACTCCCATATCTCGCGAACGGATTGACCAAACCCCAAAATTCCTGCTGCGTCTGAAAGTAGAAACTAGCCCGATTACAACTGTATGCGTATTTTTTCCCTAGGCCATTCTGGTTAAGTGTTTGGAGCAAGAGAATTGCGAAAAATTTTTTGCCTTCTCAACCATTTCTTGGTTCAAACTGCCATATCTCGCGAACGGATTGACCTAACCCAAAAACTCCTATTGCGTCTGAAAGTAGAAACTCGCCCGACTACAGCGGTATGTGTATTTTTTCCCTAGGCCATTCTGGTTAAGCGTTTGGAGCAGCAGAATTGCGAAGAATTTGTTCTCTTCTCAACCATTTCTTAGCTTCAAACTCCCACATCTCGCGAACGGATTGACCTAACCCAAAAAACTACTATCGTAACTGAAAGTAGAAACTCGTCCGATTACAACGGTATGGGTATTTTTTCCCTAGGCCATTCTGGTTAAGCGTTTGGAGCAGCAGAATTGCGAAAAATTTGTTCTCTTCTCAACCATTTCTTAGCATCACGCTCCCATATCTCGCGAACGGATTGAACTAACCCAAAAATTCCTATTGCTTCTGAAAGTAGAAACTCGCCCGATTACAACGGTATGTGTATTTTTTCCCTAGGACATTCTGGTTAAGCGTTTGTAGCAGCAGAATTGCGAAAAATTTGTTGTCGTCTCAACCACTTCTTAGCTTCAAAGTCCCATATCTCGCGAACGGATTGACCAAACCCAAAAATTCCTGCTGCGTCTGAAAGTAGAAACTCGCCCGATTACAACGGTATGTGTATTTTTTCCCTAGGCCATTCTGGTTAAGCGTTTGGAGCAGCAGAATTGCGAAAAATTTGTTCTCATCTCAACCATTTCTTAGCTTCAAACTCCCACATCTCGCGAACGGATTGACCTAACCCAAAAAATTCCTATCATAACTGAAAGTAGAAACTCGTCCGATTACAACGGCATGGGTATTTTTTCCCTAGGCCATTCTGGTTAAGCGTTTGGAGCAGCAGAAGTGCCAAAAATTTGTTGTCTTCTCAACCATTTCTTAGCTTCAAACTCCCATATCTCGCGAACGGATTGACCTAACCCAAAAATTCCTATTGCATCTGAAAGTAGAAACTCGCCCGATTACAACGGTATGTGTATTTTTTCCCTAGGCCATTCTGGTTAAGCGTTTGGAGCAGCAGAATTGCGAAAAATTTTTTGCCTTCTCAACCATTTCTTGTCTTCAAACTCCCATATCTCGCGAACGGATTGACCTAACCCAAAAATTCCAGTTGCATCTGAAAGTAGAAACTCGCCCGATTACAACGGTATGTGTATTTTTTCCCTAGGCCATTCTGGTTAAGCGTTTGGAGCAGCAGAATTGCGAAAAATTTGTTGTCTTCTCAACCATTTCTTGGCTTCAAACTCCCATATCTCGCGAACGGATTGACCAAACCCCAAAATTCCTGCTGCGTCTGAAAGTAGAAACTAGCCCGATTACAACTGTATGCGTATTTTTTCCCTAGGCCATTCTGGTTAAGTGTTTGGAGCAAGAGAATTGCGAATAATTTTTTGCCTTCTCAACCATTTCTTGGTTCAAACTGCCATATCTCGCGAACGGATTGACCTAACCCAAAAACTCCTATTGCGTCTGAAAGTAGAAACTCGCCCGACTACAGCGGTATGTGTATTTTTTCCCTAGGCCATTCTGGTTAAGCGTTTGGAGCAGCAGAATTGCGAAGAATTTGTTCTCTTCTCAACCATTTCTTAGCTTCAAACTCCCACATCTCGCGAACGGATTGACCTAACCCAAAAAACTACTATCGTAACTGAAAGTAGAAACTCGTCCGATTACAACGGTATGGGTATTTTTTCCCTAGGCCATTCTGGTTAAGCGTTTGGAGCAGCAGAATTGCGAAAAATTTGTTCTCTTCTCAACCATTTCTTAGCTTCAAACTCCCACATCTCGCGAACGGATTGACCTAACCCAAAAAATTACTATCGTATCTGAAAGTAGAAACTCGTCCGATTACAACGGTATGTGTATTTTTTCCCTAGACCATTCTGGTTAAGCGTTTGGAGCAGCAGAATTGCGAAAAAATTTTTGCCTTCTCAACCATTTCTTGGCTTCAAACTCCCATATCTCGCGAACGGATTGATCTAACCCTAAAATTCCTATTGCATCTGAAAGTAGAAACTCGCCCGATTACAACGGTATGTGTATTTTTTCCCTAGGCCATTCTGGTTAAGCGTTTGGAGCAGCAGAATTGCGAAAAATTTTTTGCTTTCTCAACCATTTCTTGTCTTCAAACTCCTATATCTCGCGAACGGATTGACCTAACCCAAAAATTCCAGTTGCATCTGAAAGTAGAAACTCGCCCGATTACAACGGTATGTGTATTTTTTCCCTAGGCCATTCTGGTTAAGCGTTTGGAGCAGCAGAATTGCGAAAAATTTGTTGTCTTCTCAACCATTTCTTGGCTTCAAACTCCCATATCTCGCGAACGGATTGACCAAACCCCAAAATTCCTGCTGCGTCTGAAAGTAGAAACTAGCCCGATTACAACTGTGTGCGTATTTTTTCCCTAGGCCATTCTGGTTAAGTGTTTGGAGCAAGAGAATTGCGAAAAATTTTTTGCCTTCTCAACCATTTCTTGGTTCAAACTGCCATATCTCGCGAACGGATTGACCTAACCCAAAAACTCCTATTGCGTCTGAAAGTAGAAACTCGCCCGACTACAGCGGTATGTGTATTTTTTCCCTAGGCCATTCTGGTTAAGCGTTTGGAGCAGCAGAATTGCGAAAAATTTGTTCTCTTCTCAACCATTTCTTAGCTTCAAACTCCCACATCTCGCGAACGGATTGACCTAACCCAAAAAATTACTATCGTAACTGAAAGTAGAAACTCGTCCGATTACAACGGTATGGGTATTTTGTCCCTAGGCCATTCTGGTTAAGCGTTTGGAGCAGCAGAATTGCGAAAAATTTGTTCTCTTCTCAACCATTTCCTAGCTTCAAACTCCCACATCTCGCGAACGGATGGACCTAACCCAAAAAATTACTATCGTAACTGAAAGTAGAAACTCGTCCGATTACAACGGTATGGGTATTTTTTCCCTAGGCCATTCTGGTTAAGCGTTTGGAGCAGCAGAATTGCGAAAAATTTGTTCTCTTCTCAACCATTTCTTAGCTTCAAACTCCCACATCTCGCGAACGGATTGACCTAACCCAAAAAATTACTATCGTAACTGAAAGTAGAAACTCGTCCGATTACAACGGTATGGGTATTTTTTCCCTGGGACATTCTGGTTAAGCGTTTGGAGCAGCGGAATTGCGAAAAATTTGCTGTCTTCTCAACCATTTCTTAGCATCAAACTCCCATATCTCGCGAACGGATTGACATAACCCAAAAATTCCTATTGCATCTGAAAGTAGAAACTCGCCCGATCACAACGGTATGTGTATTTTTTCCCTAGGCCATTCTGGTTAAGCGTTTGGAGCAGCAGAATTGCGAAAAATTTGTTGTCTTCTCAACCATTTCTTGGCTTCAAACTCCCATATCTCGCGAACGGATTGACCAAACCCCAAAATTCCTGCTGCGTCTGAAAGTAGAAACTAGCCCGATTACAACTGTGTGCGTATTTTTTCCCTAGGCCATTCTGGTTAAGTGTTTGGAGCAAAAGAATTGTGAAAAATTTTTTGCCTTCTCAACCATTTCTTGGTTCAAACTGCCATATCTCGCGAACGGATTGACCTAACCCAAAAACTCCTATTGCGTCTGAAAGTAGAAACTCGCCCGACTACAGCGGTATGTGTATTTTTTCCCTAGGCCATTCTGGTTAAGCGTTTGGAGCAGCAGAATTGCGAAAAATTTGTTCTCTTCTCAACCATTTCTTAGCTTCAAACTCCCACATCTCGCGAACGGATTGACCTAACCCAAAAAATTACTATCGTAACTGAAAGTAGAAACTCGTCCGATTACAACGGTATGGGTATTTTGTCCCTAGGCCATTCTGGTTAAGCGTTTGGAGCAGCAGAATTGCGAAAAATTTTTTGCCTTCTCAACCATTTCTTGTCTTCAAACTCCCATATCTCGCGAACGGATTGACCTAACCCAAAAATTCCTATTGCATCTGAAAGTAGAAACTCGCCCGATTACAACGGTATGTGTATTTTTTCCCTAGGCCATTCTGGTTAAGCGTTTGGAGCAGCAGAATTGCGAAAAATTTGTTCTCTTCTCAACCATTTCTTAGCTTCAAACTCCCACATCTCGCGAACGGATTGACCTAACCCAAAAAATTACTATCGTAACTGAAAGTAGAAACTCGTCCGATTACAACGGTATGGGTATTTTTTCCCTGGGACATTCTGGTTAAGCGTTTGTAGCAGCAGAATTGCGAAAAATTTGTTGTCGTCTCAACCACTTCTTAGCTTCAAAGTCCCATATCTCGCGAACGGATTGACCAAACCCAAAAATTCCTGCTGCGTCTGAAAGTAGAAACTCGCCCGATTACAACGGTATGTGTATTTTTTCCCTAGGCCATTCTGGTTAAGCGTTTGGAGCAGCAGAATTGCGAAAAATTTGTTCTCATCTCAACCATTTCTTAGCTTCAAACTCCCACATCTCGCGAACGGATTGACCTAACCCAAAAAATTCCTATCATAACTGAAAGTAGAAACTCGTCCGATTACAACGGCATGGATATTTTTTCCCTAGGCCATTCTGGTTAAGCGTTTGGAGCAGCAGAAGTGCCAAAAATTTGTTGTCTTCTCAACCATTTCTTAGCTTCAAACTCCCATATCTCGCGAACGGATTGACCTAACCCAAAAATTCCTATTGCATCTGAAAGTAGAAACTCGCCCGATTACAACGGTATGTGTATTTTTTCCCTAGGCCATTCTGGTTAAGCGTTTGGAGCAGCAGAATTGCGAAAAATTTTTTGCCTTCTCAACCATTTCTTGTCTTCAAACTCCCATATCTCGCGAACGGATTGACCTAACCCAAAAATTCCAGTTGCATCTGAAAGTAGAAACTCGCCCGATTACAACGGTATGTGTATTTTTTCCCTAGGCCATTCTGGTTAAGCGTTTGGAGCAGCAGAATTGCGAAAAATTTGTTGTCTTCTCAACCATTTCTTGGCTTCAAACTCCCATATCTCGCGAACGGATTGACCAAACCCCAAAATTCCTGCTGCGTCTGAAAGTAGAAACTAGCCCGATTACAACTGTATGCGTATTTTTTCCCTAGGTCATTCTGGTTAAGTGTTTGGAGCAAGAGAATTGCGAAAAATTTTTTGCCTTCTCAACCATTTCTTGGTTCAAACTGCCATATCTCGCGAACGGATTGACCTAACCCAAAAACTCCTATTGCGTCTGAAAGTAGAAACTCGCCCGACTACAGCGGTATGTGTATTTTTTCCCTAGGCCATTCTGGTTAAGCGTTTGGAGCAGCAGAATTGCGAAGAATTTGTTCTCTTCTCAACCATTTCTTAGCTTCAAACTCCCACTCCTCGCGAACGGATTGACCTAACCCAAAAAACTACTATCGTAACTGAAAGTAGAAACTCGTCCGATTACAACGGTATGGGTATTTTTTCCCTAGGCCATTCTGGTTAAGCGTTTGGAGCAGCAGAATTGCGAAAAATTTGTTCTCTTCTCAACCATTTCTTAGCATCACGCTCCCATATCTCGCGAACGGATTGAACTAACCCAAAAATTCCTATTGCTTCTGAAAGTAGAAACTCGCCCGATTACAACGGTATGTGTATTTTTTCCCTAGGACATTCTGGTTAAGCGTTTGTAGCAGCAGAATTGCGAAAAATTTGTTGTCGTCTCAACCACTTCTTAGCTTCAAAGTCCCATATCTCGCGAACGGATTGACCAAACCCAAAAATTCCTGCTGCGTCTGAAAGTAGAAACTCGCCCGATTACAACGGTATGTGTATTTTTTCCCTAGGCCATTCTGGTTAAGCGTTTGGAGCAGCAGAATTGCGAAAAATTTGTTCTCATCTCAACCATTTCTTAGCTTCAAACTCCCACATCTCGCGAACGGATTGACCTAACCCAAAAAATTCCTATCATAACTGAAAGTAGAAACTCGTCCGATTACAACGGCATGGGTATTTTTTCCCTAGGCCATTCTGGTTAAGCGTTTGGAGCAGCAGAAGTGCCAAAAATTTGTTGTCTTCTCAACCATTTCTTAGCTTCAAACTCCCATATCTCGCGAACGGATTGACCTAACCCAAAAATTCCTATTGCATCTGAAAGTAGAAACTCGCCCGATTACAACGGTATGTGTATTTTTTCCCTAGGCCATTCTGGTTAAGCGTTTGGAGCAGCAGAATTGCGAAAAATTTTTTGCCTTCTCAACCATTTCTTGTCTTCAAACTCCCATATCTCGCGAACGGATTGACCTAACCCAAAAATTCCAGTTGCATCTGAAAGTAGAAACTCGCCCGATTACAACGGTATGTGTATTTTTTCCCTAGGCCATTCTGGTTAAGCGTTTGGAGCAGCAGAATTGCGAAAAATTTGTTGTCTTCTCAACCATTTCTTGGCTTCAAACTCCCATATCTCGCGAACGGATTGACCAAACCCCAAAATTCCTGCTGCGTCTGAAAGTAGAAACTAGCCCGATTACAACTGTATGCGTATTTTTTCCCTAGGCCATTCTGGTTAAGTGTTTGGAGCAAGAGAATTGCGAAAAATTTTTTGCCTTCTCAACCATTTCTTGGTTCAAACTGCCATATCTCGCGAACGGATTGACCTAACCCAAAAACTCCTATTGCGTCTGAAAGTAGAAACTCGCCCGACTACAGCGGTATGTGTATTTTTTCCCTAGGCCATTCTGGTTAAGCGTTTGGAGCAGCAGAATTGCGAAGAATTTGTTCTCTTCTCAACCATTTCTTAGCTTCAAACTCCCACATCTCGCGAACGGATTGACCTAACCCAAAAAACTACTATCGTAACTGAAAGTAGAAACTCGTCCGATTACAACGGTATGGGTATTTTTTCCCTAGGCCATTCTGGTTAAGCGTTTGGAGCAGCAGAATTGCGAAAAATTTGTTCTCTTCTCAACCATTTCTTAGCTTCAAACTCCCACATCTCGCGAACGGATTGACCTAACCCAAAAAATTACTATCGTATCTGAAAGTAGAAACTCGTCCGATTACAACGGTATGTGTATTTTTTCCCTAGACCATTCTGGTTAAGCGTTTGGAGCAGCAGAATTGCGAAAAAATTTTTGCCTTCTCAACCATTTCTTGGCTTCAAACTCCCATATCTCGCGAACGGATTGATCTAACCCTAAAATTCCTATTGCATCTGAAAGTAGAAACTCGCCCGATTACAACGGTATGTGTATTTTTTCCCTAGGCCATTCTGGTTAAGCGTTTGGAGCAGCAGAATTGCGAAAAATTTTTTGCTTTCTCAACCATTTCTTGTCTTCAAACTCCTATATCTCGCCGAACGGATTGACCTAACCCAAAAAATTACTATCGTATCTGAAAGTAGAAACTCGTCCGATTACAACGGTATGTGTATTTTTTCCCTAGACCATTCTGGTTAAGCGTTTGGAGCAGCAGAATTGCGAAAAAATTTTTGCCTTCTCAACCATTTCTTGGCTTCAAACTCCCATATCTCGCGAACGGATTGATCTAACCCTAAAATTCCTATTGCATCTGAAAGTAGAAACTCGCCCGATTACAACGGTATGTGTATTTTTTCCCTAGGCCATTCTGGTTAAGCGTTTGGAGCAGCAGAATTGCGAAAAATTTTTTGCTTTCTCAACCATTTCTTGTCTTCAAACTCCTATATCTCGCGAACGGATTGACCTAACCCAAAAATTCCAGTTGCATCTGAAAGTAGAAACTCGCCCGATTACAACGGTATGTGTATTTTTTCCCTAGGCCATTCTGGTTAAGCGTTTGGAGCAGCAGAATTGCGAAAAATTTGTTGTCTTCTCAACCATTTCTTGGCTTCAAACTCCCATATCTCGCGAACGGATTGACCAAACCCCAAAATTCCTGCTGCGTCTGAAAGTAGAAACTAGCCCGATTACAACTGTGTGCGTATTTTTTCCCTAGGCCATTCTGATTAAGTGTTTGGAGCAAGAGAATTGCGAAAAATTTTTTGCCTTCTCAACCATTTCTTGGTTCAAACTGCCATATCTCGCGAACGGATTGACCTAACCCAAAAACTCCTATTGCGTCTGAAAGTAGAAACTCGCCCGACTACAGCGGTATGTGTATTTTTTCCCTAGGCCATTCTGGTTAAGCGTTTGGAGCAGCAGAATTGCGAAAAATTTGTTCTCTTCTCAACCATTTCTTAGCTTCAAACTCCCACATCTCGCGAACGGATTGACCTAACCCAAAAAATTACTATCGTAACTGAAAGTAGAAACTCGTCCGATTACAACGGTATGGGTATTTTGTCCCTAGGCCATTCTGGTTAAGCGTTTGGAGCAGCAGAATTGCGAAAAATTTGTTCTCTTCTCAACCATTTCCTAGCTTCAAACTCCCACATCTCGCGAACGGATGGACCTAACCCAAAAAATTACTATCGTAACTGAAAGTAGAAACTCGTCCGATTACAACGGTATGGGTATTTTTTCCCTAGGCCATTCTGGTTAAGCGTTTGGAGCAGCAGAATTGCGAAAAATTTGTTCTCTTCTCAACCATTTCTTAGCTTCAAACTCCCACATCTCGCGAACGGATTGACCTAACCCAAAAAATTACTATCGTAACTGAAAGTAGAAACTCGTCCGATTACAACGGTATGGGTATTTTTTCCCTGGGACATTCTGGTTAAGCGTTTGGAGCAGCGGAATTGCGAAAAATTTGCTGTCTTCTCAACCATTTCTTAGCATCAAACTCCCATATCTCGCGAACGGATTGACATAACCCAAAAATTCCTATTGCATCTGAAAGTAGAAACTCGCCCGATCACAACGGTATGTGTATTTTTTCCCTAGGCCATTCTGGTTAAGCGTTTGGAGCAAGAGAATTGCGAAAAATTTTTTGCCTTCTCAACAATTTCTTGGTTCAAACGGCTATATCTCGCGAACGGATTGACCTAACCCAAAAAGTCCTATTGCGTCTGAAAGTAGAAACTCGCCCGACTACAGCGGTATGTGTATTTTTTCCCTAGGCCATTCTGGTTAAGCGTTTGGAGCAGCAGAATTGCGAAAAATTTGTTCTCATCGCAACCATTTCTTAGCTTCAAACTCCCACATCTCGCGAACGGATTGACCTAACCCAAAAAATTACTATCGTAACTGAAAGTAGAAACTCGTCCGATTACAACGGTATGGGTATTTTTTCCCTAGGCCACTCTGGTTAAGCGTTTGGAGCAGCAGAAGTGCCAAAAATTTGTTGTCTTCTCAACCATTTCTTAGCTTCAAACTCCCATATCTCGCGAACGGATTGACATAACCCAAAAATTCCTATTGCATCTGAAAGTAGAAACTCGCCCGATTACAACGGTATGTGTATTTTTTCCCTAGACCATTCTGGTTAAGCGTTTGGAGCAGCAGAATTGCGAAAAAATTTTTGCCTTCTCAACCATGTCTTGGCTTCAAACTCCCATATCTCGCGAACGGATTGATCTAACCCTAAAATTCCTATTGCATCTGAAAGTAGAAACTCGCCCGATTACAACGGTATGTGTATTTTTTCCCTAGGCCATTCTGGTTAAGCGTTTGGAGCAGCAGAATTGCGAAAAATTTTTTGCTTTCTCAACCATTTCTTGTCTTCAAACTCCTATATCTCGCGAACGGATTGACCTAACCCAAAAATTCCAGTTGCATCTGAAAGTAGAAACTCGCCCGATTACAACGGTATGTGTATTTTTTCCCTAGGCCATTCTGGTTAAGCGTTTGGAGCAGCAGAATTGCGAAAAATTTGTTCTCTTCTCAACCATTTCTTAGCTTCAAACTCCCACATCTCGCGAACGGATTGACCTAACCCAAAAAATTACTATCGTAACTGAAAGTAGAAACTCGTCCGATTACAAAGGTATGGGTATTTTGTCCCTAGGCCATTCTGGTTAAGCGTTTGGAGCAGCAGAATTGCGAAAAATTTGTTCTCTTCTCAACCATTTCCTAGCTTCAAACTCCCACATCTCGCGAACGGATGGACCTAACCCAAAAAATTACTATCGTAACTGAAAGTAGAAACTCGTCCGATTACAACGGTATGGGTATTTTTTCCCTAGACCATTCTGGTTAAGCGTTTGGAGCAGCAGAATTGCGAAAAAATTTTTGCCTTCTCAAACATTTCTTGGCTTCAAACTCCCATATCTCGCGAACGGGTTGACGTAACCCAAAAATTCCTATCGTAACTGAAAGTAGAAACTCGTCCGATTACAACGGTATGGGTATTTTTTCCCTGGGACATTCTGGTTAAGCGTTTGGAGCAGCGGAATTGCGAAAAATTTGCTGTCTTCTCAACCATTTCTTAGCATCAAACACCCATATCTCGCGAACGGATTGACATAACCCAAAAATTCCTATTGCATCTGAAAGTAGAAACTCGCCCGATCACAACGGTATGTGTATTTTTTCCCTAGGCCATTCTGGTTAAGCGTTTGGAGCAAGAGAATTGCGAAAAATTTTTTGCCTTCTCAACAATTTCTTGGTTCAAACGGCTATATCTCGCGAACGGATTGACCTAACCCAAAAACTCCTATTGCGTCTGAAAGTAGAAACTCGCCCGACTACAGCGGTATGTGTATTTTTTCCCTAGGCCATTCTGGTTAAGCGTTTGGAGCAGCAGAATTGCGAAAAATTTGTTCTCATCTCAACCATTTCTTAGCTTCAAACTCCCACATCTCGCGAACGGATTGACCTAACCCAAAAAATTACTATCGTAACTGAAAGTAGAAACTCGTCCGATTACAACGGTATGGGTATTTTTTCCCTAGGCCATTCTGGTTAAGCGTTTGGAGCAGCAGAAGTGCCAAAAATTTGTTGTCTTCTCAACCATTTCTTAGCTTCAAACTCCCATATCTCGCGAACGGATTGACCTAACCCAAAAATTCCTATTGCATCTGAAAGTAGAAACTCGCCCGATTACAACGGTATGTGTATTTTTTCCCTAGGCCATAATGGTTAAGCGTTTGGAGCAGCAGAATTGCGAAAAATTTTTTGCTTTCTCAACCATTTCTTGTCTTCAAACTCCCATATCTCGCGAACGGATTGACCTAACCCAAAAATTCCAGTTGCATCTGAAACTAGAAACTCGCACGATTACAACGGTATTTGTATTTTTTCCCTAGGCCATTCTGGTTAAGCGTTTGGAGCAGCAGAATTGCGAAAAATTTGTTGTCTTCTCAACCATTTCTTAGCATCACACTCCCATATCAAGCGAACGGATTGAGCAAACCCCAAAATTCCTGCTGCGTCTGAAAGTAGAAACTAGCCCGATTACAACTGTGTGCGTATTTTTTCCCTAGGCCATTCTGGTTAAGTGTTTGGAGCAAGAGAATTGCGAAAAATTTTTTGCCTTCTCAACCATTTCTTGGTTCAAACTGCCATATCTCGCGAACGGATTGACCTAACCCAAAAACTCCTATTGCGTCTGAAAGTAGAAACTCGCCCGACTACAGCGGTATGTGTATTTTTTCCCTAGGCCATTCTGGTTAAGCGTTTGGAGCAGCAGAATTGCGAAAAATTTGTTCTCTTCTCAACCATTTCTTAGCTTCAAAATCCCACATCTCGCGAACGGATTGACCTAACCCAAAAAATTACTATCGTAACTGAAAGTAGAAACTCGTCCGATTACAACGGTATGGGTATTTTGTCCCTAGGCCATTCTGGTTAAGCGTTTGGAGCAGCAGAATTGCGAAAAATTTGTTCTCTTCTCAACCATTTCCTAGATTCAAACTCCCTCATCTCGCGAACGGATGGACCTAACCCAAAAAATTACTATCGTAACTGAAAGTAGAAACTCGTCCGATTACAACGGTATGGGTATTTTTTCCCTAGACCATTCTGGTTAAGCGTTTGGAGCAGCAGAATTGCGAAAAAATTTTTGCCTTCTCAACCATTTCTTGGCTTCAAACTCCCATATCTCGCGAACGGGTTGACGTAACCCAAAAATTCCTATCGTAACTGAAAGTAGAAACTCGTCCGATTACAACGGTATGGGTATTTTTTCCCTAGGCCATTCTGGTTAAGCGTTTGGAGTAGCAGAATTGCGAAAAATTTGTTGTCTTCTCAACCACTTCTTAGCTTCAAAGTCCCATATCTCGCGAACGGATTGACCAACCCCAAAAATTCCTGCTGCGTCTGAAAATAGAAACTCGCCCGATTACAACTGTATGCGTTTTTTTTCCCTAGGACATTCTGGTTAAGCGTTTGGAGCAGCGGAACTGCGAAAAATTTGTTGTCTTCTCAACCATTTCTTAGCATCACACTCCCATATCTCGCGAACGGATTGACCTAACCCAAAAATTCCTATTGCATCTGAAAGTAGAAACTCGTCCGATTACAACGGTATGGGTATTTTTTCCCTAGGCCATTCTGGTTAAGCGTTTGGAGCAGCAGAAGTGCGAAAAATTTGTTGTCTTCTCAACCACTTCTTAGCTTCAAAGTCCCATATCTCGCGAACGGATTGACCAAACCCAAAAATTCCTGCTGCGTCTGAAAGTAGAAACTCGCCCGATTACAACTGTATGCGTATTTTTTCCCTAGGACATTCTGGTTAAGCGTTTGGAGCAGCGGAATTGCGAAAAATTTGTTGTCTTCTCAACCATTTCTTAGCATCACGCTCCCATATCTCGCGAACGGATTGAACTAACCCAAAAATTCCTATTGCATCTGAAAGTAGAAACTCGCCCGATTACAACGGTATGTGTATTTTTTCCCTAGGACATTCTGGTTAAGCGATTGTAGCAGCAGAATTGCGAAAAATTTGTTGTCGTCTCAACCACTTCTTAGCTTCAAAGTCCCATATCTCGCGAACGGATTGACCAAACCCAAAAATTCCTGCTGCGTCTGAAAGTAGAAACTCGCCCGATTACAACCGTATGCGTATTTTTTCCCTGGGACATTCTGGTTAAGCGTTTGGAGCAGCGGAATTGCGAAAAATTTGCTGTCTTCTCAACCATTTCTTAGCATCAAACTCCCATATCTCGCGAACGGATTGACATAACCCAAAAATTCCTATTGCATCTGAAAGTAGAAACTCGCCCGATCACAACGGTATGTGTATTTTTTCCCTAGGCCATTCTGGTTAAGCGTTTGGAGCAAGAGAATTGCGAAAAATTTTTTGCCTTCTCAACAATTTCTTGGTCCAAACGGCTATATCTCGCGAACGGATTGACCTAACCCAAAAACTCCTATTGCGTCAGAAAGTAGAAACTCGCCCGACTACAGCGGTATGTGTATTTTTTCCCTAGGCCATTCTGGTTAAGCGTTTGGAGCAGCAGAATTGCGAAAAATTTGTTCTCATCTCAACCATTTCTTAGCTTCAAACTCCCACATCTCGCGAACGGATTGACCTAACCCAAAAAATTCCTATCATAACTGAAAGTAGAAACTCGTCCGATTACAACGGTATGGGTATTTTTTCCCTAGGCCATTCTGGTTAAGCGTTTGGAGCAGCAGAAGTGCCAAAAATTTGTTGTCTTCTCAACAATTTCTTAGCTTCAAACTCCCATATCTCGCGAACGGATTGACCTAACCCAAAAATTCCTATTGCATCTGAAAGTAGAAACTCGCCCGATTACAACGGTATGTGTATTTTTTCCCTAGACCATTCTGGTTAAGCGTTTGGAGCAGCAGAATTGCGAAAAAATTTTTGCCTTCTCAACCATTTCTTGGCTTCAAACTCCCATATCTCGCGAACGGATTGATCTAACCCAAAAATTCCTATTGCATCTGAAAGTAGAAACTCGCCCGATTACAACGGTATGTGTATTTTTTCCCTAGGACATTCTGGTTAAGCGTTTGTAGCAGCAGAATTGCGAAAAATTTGTTGTCGTCTCAACCACTTCTTAGCTTCAAAGTCCCATATCTCGCGAACGGATTGACCAAACCCAAAAATTCCTGCTGCGTCTGAAAGTAGAAACTCGCCCGATTACAACCGTATGCGTATTTTTTCCCTGGGACATTCTGGTTAAGCGTTTGGAGCAGCGGAATTGCGAAAAATTTGCTGTCTTCTCAACCATTTCTTAGCATCAAACTCCCATATCTCGCGAACGGATTGACCTAACCCAAAAATTCCAGTTGCATCTGAAAGTAGAAACTCGCCCGATTACAACGGTGTGTGTATTTTTTCCCTAGGCCATTCTGGTTAAGCGTTTGGAGCAGCAGAATTGCGAAAAATTTGTTGTCCTCTCAACCATTTCTTGGCTTCAAACTCCCATATCTCGCGAACGGATTGACCAAACCCCAAAATTCCTGCTGCGTCTGAAAGTAGAAACTAGCCCGATTACAACTGTATGCGTATTTTTTCCCTAGGCCATTCTGGTTAAGTGTTTGGAGCAAGAGAATTGCGAAAAATTTTTTGCCTTCTCAACCATTTCTTGGTTCAAACTGCCATATCTCGCGAACGGATTGACCTAACCCAAAAACTCCTATTGCGTCTGAAAGTAGAAACTCGCCCGACTACAGCGGTATGTGTATTTTTTCCCTAGGCCAATCTGGTTAAGCGTTTGGAGCAGCAGAATTGCGAAAAATTTGTTCTCTTCTCAACCATTTCTTAGCTTCAAACTCCCACATCTCGCGAACGGATTGACCTAACCCAAAAAATTACTATCGTAACTGAAAGTAGAAACTCGTCCGATTACAACGGTATGGGTATTTTTTCCCTGGGACATTCTGGTTAAGCGTTTGGAGCAGCGGAATTGCGAAAAATTTGCTGTCTTCTCAACCATTTCTTAGCATCAAACTCCCATATCTCGCGAACGGATTGACATAACCCAAAAATTCCTATTGCATCTGAAAGTAGAAACTCGCCCGATCACAACGGTATGTGTATTTTTTCCCTAGGCCATTCTGGTTAAGCGTTTGGAGCAAGAGAATTGCGAAAAATTTTTTGCCTTCTCAACAATTTCTTGGTTCAAACGGCTATATCTCGCGAACGGATTGACCTAACCCAAAAACTCCTATTGCGTCTGAAAGTACAAACTCGCCCGACTACAGCGGTATGTGTATTTTTTCCCTAGGCCATTCTGGTTAAGCGTTTGGAGCAGCAGAATTGCGAAAAATTTGTTCTCATCTCAACCATTTCTTAGCTTCAAACTCCCACATCTCGCGAACGGATTGACCTAACCCAAAAAATTCCTATCATAACTGAAAGTAGAAACTCGTCCGATTACAACGGTATGGGTATTTTTTCCCTAGGCCATTCTGGTTAAGCGTTTGGAGCAGCAGAAGTGCCAAAAATTTGTTGTCTTCTCAACCATTTCTTAGCTTCAAACTCCCATATCTCGCGAACGGATTGACCTAACCCAAAAATTCCTATTGCATCTGAAAGTAGAAACTCGTCCGATTACAACGGTATGGGTATTTTTTCCCTAGACCATTCTGGTTAAGCGTTTGGAGCAGCAGAATTGCGAAAAAATTTTTGCCTTCTCAACCATTTCTTGGCTTCAAACTCCCATATCTCGCGAACGGATTGATCTAACCCTAAAATTCCTATTGCATCTGAAAGTAGAAACTCGCCCGATTACAACGGTATGTGTATTTTTTCCCTAGGCCATTCTGGTTAAGCGTTTGGAGCAGCAGAATTGCGAAAAATTTTTTGCCTTCTCAACCATTTCTTGTCTTCAAACTCCCATATCTCGCGAACGGATTGACCTAACCCAAAAATTCCAGTTGCATCTGAAAGTAGAAACTCGCCCGATTACAACGGTATGTGTATTTTTTTCCCTAGGCCATTCTGGTTAAGCGTTGGGAGCAGCAGAATTGCGAAAAATTTGTTGTCTTCTCAACCATTTCTTGGCTTCAAACTCCCATATCTCGCGAACGGATTGACCAAACCCCAAAATTCCTGCTGCGTCTGAAAGTAGAAACTAGCCCGATTACAACTGTATGCGTATTTTTTCCCTAGGCCATTCTGGTTAAGTGTTTGGAGCAAGAGAATTGCGAAAAATTTTTTGCCTTCTCAACCATTTCTTGGTTCAAACTGCCATATCTCGCGAACGGATTGACCTAACCCAAAAACTCCTATTGCGTCTGAAAGTAGAAACTCGCCCGACTACAGCGGTATGTGTATTTTTTCCCTAGGCCATTCTGGTTAAGCGTTTGGAGCAGCAGAATTGCGAAAAATTTGTTCTCTTCTCAACCATTTCTTAGCTTCAAACTCCCACATCTCGCGAACGGATTGACCTAACCCAAAAAATTACTATCGTAACTGAAAGTAGAAACTCGTCCGATTACAACGGTATGGGTATTTTTTCCCTGGGACATTCTGGTTAAGCGTTTGGAGCAGCGGAATTGCGAAAAATTTGCTGTCTTCTCAACCATTTCTTAGCATCAAACTCCCATATCTCGCGAACGGATTGACATAACCCAAAAATTCCTATTGCATCTGAAAGTAGAAACTCGCCCGATCACAACGGTATGTGTATTTTTTCCCTAGGCCATTCTGGTTAAGCGTTTGGAGCAAGAGAATTGCGAAAAATTTTTTGCCTTCTCAACAATTTCTTGGTTCAAACGGCTATATCTCGCGAACGGATTGACCTAACCCAAAAACTCCTATTGCGTCTGAAAGTACAAACTCGCCCGACTACAGCGGTATGTGTATATTTTCCCTAGGCCATTCTGGTTAAGCGTTTGGAGCAGCAGAATTGCGAAAAATTTGTTCTCATCTCAACCATTTCTTAGCTTCAAACTCCCACATCTCGCGAACGGATTGACCTAACCCAAAAAATTCCTATCATAACTGAAAGTAGAAACTCGTCCGATTACAACGGTATGGGTATTTTTTCCCTAGGCCATTCTGGTTAAGCGTTTGGAGCAGCAGAAGTGCCAAAAATTTGTTGTCTTCTCAACCATTTCTTAGCTTCAAACTCCCATATCTCGCGAACGGATTGACCTAACCCAAAAATTCCTATTGCATCTGAAAGTAGAAACTCGTCCGATTACAACGGTATGGGTATTTTTTCCCTAGACCATTCTGGTTAAGCGTTTGGAGCAGCAGAATTGCGAAAAAATTTTTGCCTTCTCAACCATTTCTTGGCTTCAAACTCCCATATCTCGCGAACGGATTGATCTAACCCTAAAATTCCTATTGCATCTGAAAGTAGAAACTCGCCCGATTACAACGGTATGTGTATTTTTTCCCTAGGCCATTCTGGTTAAGCGTTTGGAGCAGCAGAATTGCGAAAAATTTTTTGCCTTCTCAACCATTTCTTGTCATCAAACTCCCATATCTCGCGAACGGATTGACCTAACCCAAAAATTCCAGTTGCATCTGAAAGTAGAAACTCGCCCGATTACAACGGTATGTGTATTTTTTTCCCTAGGCCATTCTGGTTAAGCGTTGGGAGCAGCAGAATTGCGAAAAATTTGTTGTCTTCTCAACCATTTCTTGGCTTCAAACTCCCATATCTCGCGAACGGATTGACCAAACCCCAAAATTCCTGCTGCGTCTGAAAGTAGAAACTAGCCCGATTACAACGGTATGTGTATTTTTTCCCTAGGCCATTCTGGTTAAGCGTTTGGAGCAAGAGAATTGCGAAAAATTTTTTGCCTTCTCAACAATTTCTTGGTTCAAACGGCTATATCTCGCGAACGGATTGACCTAACCCAAAAACTCCTATTGCGTCTGAAAGTAGAAACTCGCCCGACTACAGCGGTATGTGTATTTTTTCCCTAGGCCATTCTGGTTAAGCGTTTGGAGCAGCAGAATTGCGAAAAATTTGTTCTCATCTCAACCATTTCTTAGCTTCAAACTCCCACATCTCGCGAACGGATTGACCTAACCCAAAAAATTCCTATCATAACTGAAAGTAGAAACTCGTCCGATTACAACGGTATGTGTATTTTTTCCCTAGACCATTCTGGTTAAGCGTTTGGAGCAGCAGAATTGCGAAAAAATTTTTGCCTTCTCAACCATTTCTTGGCTTCAAACTCCCATATCTCGCGAACGGATTGATCTAACCCTAAAATTCCTATTGCATCTGAAAGTAGAAACTCGCCCGATTACAACGGTATGTGTATTTTTTCCCTAGGCCATTCTGGTTAAGCGTTTGGAGCAGCAGAATTGCGAAAAATTTTTTGCCTTCTCAACCATTTCTTGTCTTCAAACTCCCATATCTCGCGAACGGATTGACCTAACCCAAAAATTCCTGCTGCGTCTGAAAGTAGAAACTCGCCCGATTACAACCGTATGCGTATTTTTTCCCTGGGACATTCTGGTTAAGCGTTTGGAGCAGCGGAATTGCGAAAAATTTGCTGTCTTCTCAACCATTTCTTAGCATCAAACTCCCATATCTCGCGAACGGATTGACATAACCCAAAAATTCCTATTGCATCTGAAAGTAGAAACTCGCCCGATCACAACGGTATGTGTATTTTTTCCCTAGGCCATTCTGGTTAAGCGTTTGGAGCAAGAGAATTGCGAAAAATTTTTTGCCTTCTCAACAATTTCTTGGTTCAAACGGCTATATCTCGCGAACGGTTTGACCTAACCCAAAAACTCCTATTGCGTCTGAAAGTAGAAACTCGCCCGACTACAGCGGTATGTGTATTTTTTCCCTAGGCCATTCTGGTTAAGCGTTTGGAGCAGCAGAATTGCGAAAAATTTGTTCTCATCTCAACCATTTCTTAGCTTCAAACTCCCACATCTCGCGAACGGATTGACCTAACCCAAAAAATTCCTATCATAACTGAAAGTAGAAACTCGTCCGATTACAACGGTATGGGTATTTTTTCCCTAGGACATTCTGGTTAAGCGTTTGGAGCAGCAGAAGTGCCAAAAATTTGTTGTCTTCTCAACCATTTCTTGGCTTCAAACTCCCATATCTCGCGAACGGATTGACCAAACCCCAAAATTCCTGCTGCGTCTGAAAGTAGAAACTAGCCCGATTACAACTGTATGCGTATTTTTTCCCTAGGCCATTCTGGTTAAGTGTTTGGAGCAAGAGAATTGCGAAAAATTTTTTGCCTTCTCAACCATTTCTTGGTTCAAACTGCCATATCTCGCGAACGGATTGACCTAAACCAAAAACTCCTATTGCGTCTGAAAGTAGAAACTCGCCCGACTACAGCGGTATGTGTATTTTTTCCCTAGGCCATTCTGGTTAAGCGTTTGGAGCGGCAGAATTGCGAAAAATTTGTTCTCTTCTCAACCATTTCTTAGCTTCAAACTCCCACATCTCGCGAACGGATTGACCTAACCCAAAAAATTACTATCGTAACTGAAAGTAGAAACTCGTCCGATTACAACGGTATGGGTATTTTTTCCCTAGACCATTCTGGTTAAGCGTTTGGAGCAGCAGAATTGCGAAAAAATTTTTGCCTTCTCAACCATTTCTTGGCTTCAAACTCCCATATCTCGCGAACGGGTTGACGTAACCCAAAAATTCCTATCGTAACTGAAAGTAGAAACTAGCCCGATTACAACTGTATGCGTTTTTTTTCCCTAGGACATTCTGGTTAAGCGTTTGGAGCAGAGGAACTGCGAAAAATTTGTTGTCTTCTCAACCATTTCTTAGCATCACACTCCCATATCTCGCGAACGGATTGACCTAACCCAAAAATTCCTATTGCATCTGAAAGTAGAAACTCGTCCGATTACAACGGTATGGGTATTTTTTCCCTAGGCCATTCTGGTTAAGCGTTTGGAGCAGCAGAAGTGCGAAAAATTTGTTGTCTTCTCAACCACTTCTTAGCTTCAAAGTCCCATATCTCGCGAACGGATTGACCAAACCCAAAAATTCCTGCTGCGTCTGAAAGTAGAAACTCGCCCGATTACAACTGTATGCGTATTTTGTCCCTAGGACATTCTGGTTAAGCGTTTGGAGCAGCGGAATTGCGAAAAATTTGTTGTCTTCTCAACCATTTCTTAGCATCACGCTCCCATATCTCGCGAACGGATTGAACTAACCCAAAAATTCCTATTGCTTCTGAAAGTAGAAACTCGCCCGATTACAACGGTATGTGTATTTTTTCCCTAGGACATTCTGGTTAAGCGTTTGTAGCAGCAGAATTGCGAAAAATTTGTTGTCGTCTCAACCACTTCTTAGCTTCAAAGTCCCATATCTCGCGAACGGATTGACCAAACCCAAAAATTCCTGCTGCGTCTGAAAGTAGAAACTCGCCCGATTACAACCGTATGCGTATTTTTTCCCTGGGACATTCTGGTTAAGCGTTTGGAGCAGCGGAATTGCGAAAAATTTGCTGTCTTCTCAACCATTTCTTAGCATCAAACTCCCATATCTCGCGAACGGATTGACATAACCCAAAAATTCCTATTGCATCTGAAAGTAGAAACTCGCCCGATCACAACGGTATGTGTATTTTTTCCCTAGGCCATTCTGGTTAAGCGTTTGGAGCAAGAGAATTGCGAAAACTTTTTTGCCTTCTCAACAATTTCTTGGTTCAAACGGCTATATCTCGCGAACGGATTGACCTAACCCAAAAACTCCTATTGCGTCTGAAAGTAGAAACTCGCCCGACTACAGCGGTATGTGTATTTTTTCCCTAGGCCATTCTGGTTAAGCGTTTGGAGCAGCAGAATTGCGAAAAATTTGTTCTCATCTCAACCATTTCTTAGCTTCAAACTCCCACATCTCGCGAACGGATTGACCTAACCCAAAAAATTCCTATCATAACTGAAAGTAGAAACTCGTCCGATTACAACGGTATGGGTATTTTTTCCCTAGGCCATTCTGGTTAAGCGTTTGGAGCAGCAGAAGTGCCAAAAATTTGTTGTCTTCTCAACCACTTCTTAGCTTCAAAGTCCCATATCTCGCGAACGGATTGACCAAACCCAAAAATTCCTGCTGCGTCTGAAAGTAGAAACTCGCCCGATTACAACTGTATGCGTATTTTGTCCCTAGGACATTCTGGTTAAGCGTTTGGAGCAGCGGAATTGCGAAAAATTTGTTGTCTTCTCAACCATTTCTTAGCATCACGCTCCCATATCTCGCGAACGGATTGAACTAACCCAAAAATTCCTATTGCTTCTGAAAGTAGAAACTCGCCCGATTACAACGGTATGTGTATTTTTTCCCTAGGACATTCTGGTTAAGCGTTTGTAGCAGCAGAATTGCGAAAAATTTGTTGTCGTCTCAACCACTTCTTAGCTTCAAAGTCCCATATCTCGCGAACGGATTGACCAAACCCAAAAATTCCTGCTGCGTCTGAAAGTAGAAACTCGCCCGATTACAACCGTATGCGTATTTTTTCCCTGGGACATTCTGGTTAAGCGTTTGGAGCAGCGGAATTGCGAAAAATTTGCTGTCTTCTCAACCATTTCTTAGCATCAAACTCCCATATCTCGCGAACGGATTGACATAACCCAAAAATTCCTATTGCATCTGAAAGTAGAAACTCGCCCGATCACAACGGTATGTGTATTTTTTCCCTAGGCCATTCTGGTTAAGCGTTTGGAGCAAGAGAATTGCGAAAACTTTTTTGCCTTCTCAACAATTTCTTGGTTCAAACGGCTATATCTCGCGAACGGATTGACCTAACCCAAAAACTCCTATTGCGTCTGAAAGTAGAAACTCGCCCGACTACAGCGGTATGTGTATTTTTTCCCTAGGCCATTCTGGTTAAGCGTTTGGAGCAGCAGAATTGCGAAAAATTTGTTCTCATCTCAACCATTTCTTAGCTTCAAACTCCCACATCTCGCGAACGGATTGACCTAACCCAAAAAATTCCTATCATAACTGAAAGTAGAAACTCGTCCGATTACAACGGTATGGGTATTTTTTCCCTAGGCCATTCTGGTTAAGCGTTTGGAGCAGCAGAAGTGCCAAAAATTTGTTGTCTTCTCAACCATTTCTTAGCTTCAAACTCCCATATCTCGCGAACGGATTGACCTAACCCAAAAATTCCTATTGCATCTGAAAGTAGAAACTCGCCCGATTACAACGGTATGTGTATTTTTTCCCTAGGCCATTCTGGTTAAGCGTTTGGAGCAGCAGAATTGCGAAAAATTTTTTGTCTTCTCAACCATTTCTTGGCTTCAAACTCCCATATCTCGCGAACGGATTGACCAAACCCCAAAATTCCTGCTGCGTCTGAAAGTAGAAACTAGCCCGATTACAACTGTATGCGTATTTTTTCCCTAGGCCATTCTGGTTAAGTGTTTGGAGCAAGAGAATTGCGAAAAATTTTTTGCCTTCTCAACCATTTCTTGGTTCAAACTGCCATATCTAGCGAACGGATTGACCTAACCCAAAAACTCCTATTGCGTCTGAAAGTAGAAACTCGCCCGACTACAGCGGTATGTGTATTTTTTCCCTAGGCCATTCTGGTTAAGCGTTTGGAGCAGCAGAATTGCGAAAAATATGTTCTCTTCTCAACCATTTCTTAGCTTCAAACTCCCACATCTCGCGAACGGATTGACCTAACCCAAAAAATTACTATCGTAACTGAAAGTAGAAACTCGTCCGATTACAACGGTATGGGTATTTTTTCCCTAGGCCATTCTGGTTAAGCGTTTGGAGCAGCAGAATTGCGAAAAATTTGTTCCCTTCTCAACCATTTCTTAGCTTCAAACTCCCACATCTCGCGAACGGATTGACCTAACCCAAAAAATTACTATCGTAACTGAAAGTAGAAACTCGTCCGATTACAACGGTATGGGTATTTTTTCCCTGGGACATTCTGGTTAAGCGTTTGGAGCAGCGGAATTGCGAAAAATTTGCTGTCTTCTCAACCATTTCTTAGCATCAAACTCCCATATCTCGCGAACGGATTGACATAACCCAAAAATTCCTATTGCATCTGAAAGTAGAAACTCGCCCGATCACAACGGTATGTGTATTTTTTCCCTAGGCCATTCTGGTTAAGCGTTTGGAGCAAGAGAATTGCGAAAAATTTTTTGCCTTCTCAACAATTTCTTGGTTCAAACGGCTATATCTCGCGAACGGATTGACCTAACCCAAAAACTCCTATTGCGTCTGAAAGTAGAAACTCGCCCGACTACAGCGGTATGTGTATTTTTTCCCTAGGCCATTCTGGTTAAGCGTTTGGAGCAGCAGAATTGCGAAAAATTTGTTCTCATCTCAACCATTTCTTAGCTTCAAACTCCCACATCTCGCGAACGGATTGACCTAACCCAAAAAATTCCTATCATAACTGAAAGTAGAAACTCGTCCGATTACAACGGTATGGGTATTTTTTCCCTAGGCCATTCTGGTTAAGCGTTTGGAGCAGCAGAAGTGCCAAAAATTTGTTGTCTTCTCAACCATTTCTTAGCTTCAAACTCCCATATCTCGCGAACGGATTGACCTAACCCAAAAATTCTTATTGCATCTGAAAGTAGAAACTCGCCCGATTACAACGGTATGTGTATTTTTTCCCTAGACCATTCTGGTTAAGCGTTTGGAGCAGCAGAATTGCGAAAAAATTTTTGCCTTCTCAACCATTTCTTGGCTTCAAACTCCCATATCTCGCGAACGGATTGATCTAACCCTAAAATTCCTATTGCATCTGAAAGTAGAAACTCGCCCGATTACAACGGTATGTGTATTTTTTCCCTAGGCCATTCTGGTTAAGCGTTTAGAGCAGCAGAATTGCGAAAAATTTTTTGCCTTCTCAACCATTTCTTGTCTTCAAACTCCCATATCTCGCGAACGGATTGACCTAACCCAAAAATTCCAGTTGCATCTGAAAGTAGAAACTCGCCCGATTACAACGGTATGTGTATTTTTTCCCTAGGCCATTCTGGTTAAGCGTTTGGAGCAGCAGAATTGCGAAAAATTTGTTCTCTTCTCAACCATTTCTTAGCTTCAAACTCCCACATCTCGCGAACGGATTGACCTAACCCAAAAAATTACTATCGTAACTGAAAGTAGAAACTCGTCCGATTACAACGGTATGGGTATTTTTTCCCTAGGCCATTCTGGTTAAGCGTTTGGAGCAGCAGAATTGCGAAAAATTTGTTCTTTTCTCAACCATTTCTTAGCTTCAAACTCCCACATCTCGCGAACGGATTGACCTAACCCAAAAAATTACTATCGTAACTGAAAGGAGAAACTCGTCCGATTACAACGGTATGGGTATTTTTTCCCTAGACCATTCTGGTTAAGCGTTTGGAGCAGCAGAATTGCGAAAAAATTTTTGCCTTCTCAACCATTTCTTGGCTTCAAACTCCCATATCTCGCGAACGGGTTGACGTAACCCAAAAATTCCTATCGTAACTGAAAGTAGAAACTCGTCCGATTACAACGGTATGGGTATTTTTTCCCTAGGCCATTCTGGTTAAGCGTTTGGAGCAGCAGAATTGCGAAAAATTTGTTGTCTTCTCAACCACTTCTTAGCTTCAAAGTCCCATATCTCGCGAACGGATTGACCAAACCCAAAAATTCCTGCTGCGTCTGAAAGTAGAAACTCGCCCGATTACAACTGTATGCGTTTTTTTTCCCTAGGACATACTGGTTAAGCGTTTGGAGCAGAGGAACTGCGAAAAATTTGTTGTCTTCTCAACCATTTCTTAGCATCACACTCCCATATCTCGCGAACGGATTGACCTAACCCAAAAATTCCTATTGCATCTGAAAGTAGAAACTCGTCCGATTACAACGGTATGGGTATTTTTTCCCTAGGCCATTCTGGTTAAGAGTTTGGAGCAGCAGAAGTGCGAAAAATTTGTTGTCTTCTCAACCACTTCTTAGCTTCAAAGTCCCATATCTCGCGAACGGATTGACCAAACCCAAAAATTCTTGCTGCGTCTGAAAGTAGAAACTCGCCCGATTACAACTGTATGCGTATTTTTTCCCTAGGACATTCTGGTTAAGCGTTTGGAGCAGCGGAATTGCGAAAAATTTGTTGTCTTCTCAACCATTTCTTAGCATCACGCTCCCATATCTCGCGAACGGATTGAACTAACCCAAAAATTCCTATTGCTTCTGAAAGTAGAAACTCGCCCGATTACAACGGTATGTGTATTTTTTCCCTAGGACATTCTGGTTAAGCGTTTGTAGCAGCAGAATTGCGAAAAATTTGTTGTCGTCTCAACCACTTCTTAGCTTCAAAGTCCCATATCTCGCGAACGGATTGACCAAACCCAAAAATTCCTGCTGCGTCTGAAAGTAGAAACTCGCCCGATTACAACCGTATGCGTATTTTTTCCCTGGGACATTCTGGTTAAGCGTTTGGAGCAGCGGAATTGCGAAAAATTTGCTGTCTTCTCAACCATTTCTTAGCATCAAACTCCCATATCTCGCGAACGGATTGACATAACCCAAAAATTCCTATTGCATCTGAAAGTAGAAACTCGCCCGATCACAACGGTATGTGTATTTTTTCCCTAGGCCATTCTGGTTAAGCGTTTGGAGCAAGAGAATTGCGAAAAATTTTTTGCCCTCTCAACAATTTCTTGGTTCAAACGGCTATATCTCGCGAACGGATTGACCTAACCCAAAAACTCCTATTGCGTCTGAAAGTAGAAACTCGCCCGACTACAGCGGTATGTGTATTTTTTCCCTAGGCCATTCTGGTTAAGCGTTTGGAGCAGCAGAATTGCGAAAAATTTGTTCTCATCTCAACCATTTCTTAGCTTCAAACTCCCACATCTCGCGAACGGATTGACCTAACCCAAAAAATTCCTATCATAACTGAAAGTAGAAACTCGTCCGATTACAACGGTATGGGTATTTTTTCCCTAGGCCATTCTGGTTAAGCGTTTGGAGCAGCAGAATTGCGAAAAATTTGTTGTCTTCTCAACCATTTCTTGGCTTCAAACTCCCATATCTCGCGAACGGATTGACCTAACCCAAAAATTCCAGTTGCATCTGAAAGTAGAAACTCGCCCGATTACAACGGTATGTGTATTTTTTCCCTAGGCCATTCTGGTTAAGCGTTTGGAGCAGCAGAATTGCGAAAAATTTGTTGTCTTCTCAACCATTTCTTGGCTTCAAACTCCCATATCTCGCGAACGGATTGACCAAACCCCAAAATTCCTGCTGCGTCTGAAAGTAGAAACTAGCCCGATTACAACGGTATGTGTATTTTTTCCCTAGGCCATTCTGGTTAAGCGTTTGGAGCAGCAGAATTGCGAAAAATTTGTTGTCTTCTCAACCATTTCTTGGCTTCAAACTCCCATATCTCGCGAACGGATTGACCAAACCCCAAAATTCCTGCTGCGTCTGAAAGTAGAAACTAGCCCGATTACAACTGTATGCGTATTTTTTCCCTAGGCCATTCTGGTTAAGTGTTTGGAGCAAGAGAATTGCGAAAAATTTTTTGCCTTCTCAACCATTTCTTGGTTCAAACTGCCATATCTCGCGAACGGATTGACCTAACCCAAAAACTCCTATTGCGTCTGAAAGTAGAAACTCGCCCGACTACAGCGGTATGTGTATTTTTTCCCTAGGCCATTCTGGTTAAGCGTTTGGAGCAGCAGAATTGCGAAAAATTTGTTCTCTTCTCAACCATTTCTTAGCTTCAAACTCCCACATCTCGCGAACGGATTGACCTAACCCAAAAAATTACTATCGTAACTGAAAGTAGCAACTCGTCCGATTACAACGGTATGGGTATTTTTTCCCTAGGCCATTCTGGTTAAGCGTTTGGAGCAGCAGAATTGCGAAAAATTTGTTCTCTTCTCAACCATTTCTTAGCTTCAAACTCCCACATCTCGCGAACGGATTGACCTAACCCAAAAAATTACTATCGTAACTGAAAGTAGAAACTCGTCCGATTACAACGGTATGGGTATTTTTTCCCTGGGACATTCTGGTTAAGCGTTTGGAGCAGCGGAATTGCGAAAAATTTGCTGTCTTCTCAACCATTTCTTAGCATCAAACTCCCATATCTCGCGAACGGATTGACATAACCCAAAAATTCCTATTGCATCTGAAAGTAGAAACTCGCCCGATCACAACGGTATGTGTATTTTTTCCCTAGGCCATTCTGGTTAAGCGTTTGGAGCAAGAGAATTGCGAAAAATTTTTTGCCCTCTCAACAATTTCTTGGTTCAAACGGCTATATCTCGCGAACGGATTGACCTAACCCAAAAACTCCTATTGCGTCTGAAAGTAGAAACTCGCCCGACTACAGCGGTATGTGTATTTTTTCCCTAGGCCATTCTGGTTAAGCGTTTGGAGCAGCAGAATTGCGAAAAATTTGTTCTCATCTCAACCATTTCTTAGCTTCAAACTCCCACATCTCGCGAACGGATTGACCTAACCCAAAAAATTCCTATCATAACTGAAAGTAGAAACTCGTCCGATTACAACGGTATGTGTATTTTTTCCCTAGGCCATTCTGGTTAAGCGTTTGGAGCAGCAGAATTGCGAAAAATTTTTTGTCTTCTCAACCATTTCTTGGCTTCAAACTCCCATATCTCGCGAACGGATTGACCAAACCCCAAAATTCCTGCTGCGTCTGAAAGTAGAAACTAGCCCGATTACAACTGTATGCGTATTTTTTCCCTAGGCCATTCTGGTTAAGTGTTTGGAGCAAGAGAATTGCGAAAAATTTTTTGCCTTCTCAACCATTTCTTGGTTCAAACTGCCATATCTCGCGAACGGATTGACCTAACCCAAAAACTCCTATTGCGTCTGAAAGTAGAAACTCGCCCGACTACAGCGGTATGTGTATTTTTTCCCTAGGCCATTCTGGTTAAGCGTTTGGAGCAGCAGAATTGCGAAAAATTTGTTCTCTTCTCAACCATTTCTTAGCTTCAAACTCCCACATCTCGCGAACGGATTGACCTAACCCAAAAAATTACTATCGTAACTGAAAGTAGAAACTCGTCCGATTACAACGGTATGGGTATTTTTTCCCTAGGCCATTCTGGTTAAGAGTTTGGAGCAGCAGAAGTGCGAAAAATTTGTTGTCTTCTCAACCACTTCTTAGCTTCAAAGTCCCATATCTCGCGAACGGATTGACCAAACCCAAAAATTCCTGCTGCGTCTGAAAGTAGAAACTCGCCCGATTACAACTGTATGCGTATTTTTTCCCTAGGACATTCTGGTTAAGCGTTTGGAGCAGCGGAATTGCGAAAAATTTGTTGTCTTCTCAACCATTTCTTAGCATCACGCTCCCATATCTCGCGAACGGATTGAACTAACCCAAAAATTCCTATTGCTTCTGAAAGTAGAAACTCGCCCGATTACAACGGTATGTGTATTTTTTCCCTAGGACATTCTGGTTAAGCGTTTGTAGCAGCAGAATTGCGAAAAATTTGTTGTCATCTCAACCACTTCTTAGCTTCAAAGTCCCATATCTCGCGAACGGATTGACCAAACCCAAAAATTCCTGCTGCGTCTGAAAGTAGAAACTCGCCCGATTACAACCGTATGCGTATTTTTTCCCTGGGACATTCTGGTTAAGCGTTTGGAGCAGCGGAATTGCGAAAAATTTGCTGTCTTCTCAACCATTTCTTAGCATCAAACTCCCATATCTCGCGAACGGATTGACATAACCCAAAAATTCCTATTGCATCTGAAAGTAGAAACTCGCCCGATCACAACGGTATGTGTATTTTTTCCCTAGGCCATTCTGGTTAAGCGTTTGGAGCAAGAGAATTGCGAAAAATTTTTTGCCCTCTCAACAATTTCTTGGTTCAAACGGCTATATCTCGCGAACGGATTGACCTAACCCAAAAACTCCTATTGCGTCTGAAAGTAGAAACTCGCCCGACTACAGCGGTATGTGTATTTTTTCCCTAGGCCATTCTGGTTAAGCGTTTGGAGCAGCAGAATTGCGAAAAATTTGTTCTCATCTCAACCATTTCTTAGCTTCAAACTCCCACATCTCGCGAACGGATTGACCTAACCCAAAAAATTCCTATCATAACTGAAAGTAGAAACTCGTCCGATTACAACGGTATGGGTATTTTTTCCCTAGGCCATTCTGGTTAAGCGTTTGGAGCAGCAGAAGTGCCAAAAATTTGTTGTCTTCTCAACCATTTCTTAGCTTCAAACTCCCATATCTCGCGAACGGATTGACCTAACCCAAAAATTCCTATTGCATCTGAAAGTAGAAACTCGCCCGATTACAACGGTATGTGTATTTTTTCCCTAGGCCATTCTGGTTAAGCGTTTGGAGCAGCAGAATTGCGAAAAATTTTTTGCCTTCTCAACCATTTCTTGTCTTCAAACTCCCATATCTCGCGAACGGATTGACCTAACCCAAAAATTCCAGTTGCATCTGAAAGTAGAAACTCGCCCGATTACAACGGTATGTGTATTTTTTCCCTAGGCCATTCTGGTTAAGCGTTTGGAGCAGCAGAATTGCGAAAAATTTGTTGTCTTCTCAACCATTTCTTGGCTTCAAACTCCCATATCTCGCGAACGGATTGACCAAACCCCAAAATTCCTGCTGCGTCTGAAAGTAGAAACTAGCCCGATTACAACTGTATGCGTATTTTTTCCCTAGGCCATTCTGGTTAAGTGTTTGGAGCAAGAGAATTGCGAAAAATTTTTTGCCTTCTCAACCATTTCTTGGTTCAAACTGCCATATCTCGCGAACGGATTGACCTAACCCAAAAACTCCTATTGCGTCTGAAAGTAGAAACTCGCCCGACTACGGCGGTATGTGTATTTTTTCCCTAGGCCATTCTGGTTAAGCGTTTGGAGCAGCAGAATTGCGAAAAATTTGTTATCTTCTCAACCATTTCTTAGCTTCAAACTCCCACATCTCGCGAACGGATTGACCTAACCCAAAAAATTACTATCGTAACTGAAAGTAGCAACTCGTCCGATTACAACGGTATGGGTATTTTTTCCCTAGGCCATTCTGGTTAAGCGTTTGGAGCAGCAGAATTGCGAAAAATTTGTTCTCTTCTCAACCATTTCTTAGCTTCAAACTCCCACATCTCGCGAACGGATTGACCTAACCCAAAAAATTACTATCGTAACTGAAAGTAGAAACTCGTCCGATTACAACGGTATGGGTATTTTTTCCCTGGGACATTCAGGTTAAGCGTTTGGAGCAGCGGAATTGCGAAAAATTTGCTGTCTTCTCAACCATTTCTTAGCATCAAACTCCCATATCTCGCGAACGGATTGACATAACCCAAAAATTCCTATTGCATCTGAAAGTAGAAACTCGCCCGGTCACAACGGTATGTGTATTTTTTCCCTAGGCCATTCTGGTTAAGCGTTTGGAGCAAGAGAATTGCGAAAAATTTTTTGCCCTCTCAACAATTTCTTGGTTCAAACGGCTATATCTCGCGAACGGATTGACCTAACCCAAAAACTCCTATTGCGTCTGAAAGTAGAAACTCGCCCGACTACAGCGGTATGTGTATTTTTTCCCTAGGCCATTCTGATTAAGCGTTTGGAGCAGCAGAATTGCGAAAAATTTGTTCTCATGTCAACCATTTCTTAGCTTCAAACTCCCACATCTCGCGAACGGATTGACCTAACCCAAAAAATTCCTATCATAACTGAAAGTAGAAACTCGTCCGATTACAACGGTATGGGTATTTTTTCCCTAGGCCATTCTGGTTAAGCGTTTGGAGCAGCAGAAGTGCCAAAAATTTGTTGTCTTCTCAACCATTTCTTAGCTTCAAACTCCCATATCTCGCGAACGGATTGACCTAACCCAAAAATTCCTATTGCATCTGAAAGTAGAAACTCGCCCGATTACAACGGTATGTGTATTTTTTCCCTAGGCCATTCTGGTTAAGCGTTTGGAGCAGCAGAATTGCGAAAAATTTTTTGCCTTCTCAACCATTTCTTGGCTTCAAACTCCCATATCTCGCGAACGGATTGACCAAACCCCAAAATTCCTGCTGCGTCTGAAAGTAGAAACTAGCCCGATTACAACTGTATGCGTATTTTTTCCCTAGGCCATTCTGGTTAAGTGTTTGGAGCAAGAGAATTGCGAAAAATTTTTTGCCTTCTCAACCATTTCTTGGTTCAAACTGCCATATCTCGCGAACGGATTGACCTAACCCAAAAACTCCTATTGCGTCTGAAAGTAGAAACTCGCCCGACTACAGCGGTATGTGTATTTTTTCCCTAGGCCATTCTGGTTAAGCGTTTGGAGCAGCAGAATTGCGAAAAATTTGTTCTCTTCTCAACCATTTCTTAGCTTCAAACTCCCACATCTCGCGAACGGATTGACCTAACCCAAAAAATTACTATCGTAACTGAAAGTAGAAACTCGTCCGATTACAACGGTATGGGTATTTTTTCCCTAGGCCATTCTGGTTAAGCGTTTGGAGCAGCAGAATTGCGAAAAATTTGTTCTCTTCTCAACCATTTCTTAGCTTCAAACTCCCACATCTCGCGAACGGATTGACCTAACCCAAAAAATTACTATCGTAACTGAAAGTAGAAACTCGTCCGATTACAACGGTATGGGTATTTTTTCCCTGGGACATTCTGGTTAAGCGTTTGGAGCAGCGGAATTGCGAAAAATTTGCTGTCTTCTCAACCATTTCTTAGCATCAAACTCCCATATCTCGCGAACGGATTGACATAACCCAAAAATTCCTATTGCATCTGAAAGTAGAAACTCGCCCGATCACAACGGTATGTGTATTTTTTCCCTAGGCCATTCTGGTTAAGCGTTTGGAGGAAGAGAATTGCGAAAAATTTTTTGCCTTCTCAACAATTTCTTGGTTCAAACGGCTATATCTCGCGAACGGATTGACCTAACCCAAAAACTCCTATTGCGTCTGAAAGTAGAAACTCGCCCGACTACAGCGGTATGTGTATTTTTTCCCTAGGCCATTCTGGTTAAGCGTTTGGAGCAGCAGAATTGCGAAAAATTTGTTCTCATCTCAACCATTTCTTAGCTTCAAACTCCCACATCTCGCGAACGGATTGACCTAATCCAAAAAATTCCTATCATAACTGAAAGTAGAAACTCGTCCGATTACAACGGTATGGGTATTTTTTCCCTAGGCCATTCTGGTTAAGCGTTTGGAGCAGCAGAAGTGCCAAAAATTTGTGGTCTTCTCAACCATTTCTTAGCTTCAAACTCCCATATCTCGCGAACGGATTGACCTAACCCAAAAATTCCTATTGCATCTGAAAGTAGAAACTCGCCCGATTACAACGGTATGTGTATTTTTTCCCTAGACCATTCTGGTTAAGCGTTTGGAGCAGCAGAATTGCGAAAAAATTTTTGCCTTCTCAACCATTTCTTGGCTTCAAACTCCCATATCTCGCGAACGGATTGATCTAACCCTAAAATTCCTATTGCATCTGAAAGTAGAAACTCGCCCGATTACAACGGTATGTGTATTTTTTCCCTAGGCCATTCTGGTTAAGCGTTTGGAGCAGCAGAATTGCGAAAAATTTTTTGCCTTCTCAACCATTTCTTGTCTTCAAACTCCCATATCTCGCGAACGGATTGACCTAACCCAAAAATTCCAGTTGCATCTGAAAGTAGAAACTCGCCCGATTACAACGGTATGTGTATTTTTTCCCTAGGCCATTCTGGTTAAGCGTTTGGAGCAGCAGAATTGCGAAAAATTTGTTGTCTTCTCAACCATTTCTTGGCTTCAAACTCCCATATCTCGCGAACGGATTGACCAAACCCCAAAATTCCTGCTGCGTCTGAAAGTAGAAACTAGCCCGATTACAGCTGTATGCGTATTTTTTCCCTAGGCCATTCTGGTTAAGTGTTTGGAGCAAGAGAATTGCGAAAAATTTTTTGCCTTCTCAACTATTTCTTGGTTCAAACTGCCATATCTCGCGAACGGATTGACCTAACCCAAAAACTCCTATTGCGTCTGAAAGTAGAAACTCGCCCGACTACAGCGGTATGTGTATTTTTTCCCTAGGCCATTCTGGTTAAGCGTTTGGAGCAGCAGAATTGCGAAAAATTTGTTCTCTTCTCAACCATTTCTTAGCTTCAAACTCCCACATCTCGCGAACGGATTGACCTAACCCAAAAAATTACTATCGTAACTGAAAGTAGAAACTCGTCCGATTACAACGGTATGGGTATTTTTTCCCTAGGCCATTCTGGTTAAGCGTTTGGAGCAGCAGAATTGCGAAAAATTTGTTCTCATCTCAACCATTTCTTAGCTTCAAACTCCCACATCTCGCGAACGGATTGACCTAACCCAAAAAATTACTATCGTAACTGAAAGTAGAAACTCGTCCGATTACAACGGTATGGGTATTTTTTCCCTAGGCCATTCTGGTTAAGCGTTTGGAGCAGCAGAATTGCGAAAAATTTGTTGTCTTCTCAACCACTTCTTAGCTTCAAAGTCCCATATCTCGCGAACGGATTGACCAAACCCAAACATTCCTGCTGCGTCTGAAAGTAGAAACTCGCCCGATTACAAATGTATGCGTTTTTTTTCCCTAGGACATCCTGGTTAAGCGTTTGGAGCAGAGGAACTGCGAAAAATTTGTTGTCTTCTCAACCATTTCTTAGCATCACGCTCCCATATCTCGCGAACGGATTGAACTAACCCAAAAATTCCTATTGCTTCTGAAAGTAGAAACTCGCCCGATTACAACGGTATGTGTATTTTTTCCCTAGGACATTCTGGTTAAGCGTTTGTAGCAGCAGAATTGCGAAAAATTTGTTGTCGTCTCAACCACTTCTTAGCTTCAAAGTCCCATATCTCGCGAACGGATTGACCAAACCCAAAAATTCCTGCTGCGTCTGAAAGTAGAAACTCGCCCGATTACAACCGTATGCGTATTTTTTCCCTGGGACATTCTGGTTAAGCGTTTGGAGCAGCGGAATTGCGAAAAATTTGCTGTCTTCTCAACCATTTCTTAGCATCAAACTCCCATATCTCGCGAACGGATTGACATAACACAAAAATTCCTATTGCATCTGAAAGTAGAAACTCGCCCGATCACAACGGTATGTGTATTTTTTCCCTAGGCCATTCTGGTTAAGCGTTTGGAGCAGCAGAATTGCGAAAAATTAGTTGTCTTCTCAACCATTTCTTGGCTTCAAACTCCCATATCTCGCGAACGGATGGACCAAACCCCAAAATTCCTGCTGCGTCTGAAAGTAGAAACTAGCCCGATTACAACTGTGTGCGTATTTTTTCCCCAGGCCATTCTGGTTAAGCGTTTGGAGCAAGAGAATTGCGAAAAATTTTTTGCCTTCTCAACCATTTCTTGGTTCAAACGGCTATATCTCGCGAACGGATTGACCTAACCCAAAAACTCCTATTGCGTCTGAAAGTAGAAACTCGCCCGACTACAGCGGTATGTGTATTTTTTCCCTAGGACATTCTGGTTAAGCGTTTGGAGCAGCAGAATTGCGAAAAATTTGTTCTCATCTCAACCATTTCTTAGCTTCAAACTCCCACATCTCGCGAACGGATTGACCTAACCCAAAAAATTCCTATCATAACTGAAAGTAGAAACTCGTCCGATTACAACGGTATGGGTATTTTTTCCCTAGGCCATTCTGGTTAAGCGTTTGGAGCAGCAGAAGTGCCAAAAATTTGTTGTCTTCTCAACCATTTCTTAGCTTCAAACTCCCATATCTCGCGAACGGATTGACCTAACCCAAAAATTCCTATTGCATCTGAAAGTAGAAACTCGCCCGATTACAACGGTATGTGTATTTTTTCCCTAGACCATTCTGGTTAAGCGTTTGGAGCAGCAGAATTGCGAACAAATTTTTGCCTTCTCAACCATTTCTTGGCTTCAAACTCCCATATCTCGCGAACGGATTGATCTAACCCTAAAATTCCTATTGCATCTGAAAGTAGAAACTCGCCCGATTACAACGGTATGTGTATTTTTTCCCTAGGCAATTCTGGTTAAGCGTTTGGAGCAGCAGAATTGCGAAAAATTTGTTGTCATCTCAACCATTTCTTAGCATCACACTCCCATATCTCGCGAACGGATTGACCTAACCCAAAAATTCCTATTGCATCTGAAAGTAGAAACTCGCCCGATTACAACGGTATGTGTATTTTTTCCCTAGACCATTCTGGTTAAGCGTTTGGAGCAGCAGAATTGCGAAAAAATTTTTGCCTTCTCAACCATTTCTTGGCTTCAAACTCCCATATCTCGCGAACGGATTGACCTAACCCTAAAATTCCTATTGCATCTGAAAGTAGAAACTCGCCCGATTACAACGGTATGTGTATTTTTTCCCTAGGCCATTCTGGTTAAGCGTTTGGAGCAGCAGAATTGCTAAAAATTTGTTGTCTTCTCATCCATTTCTTAGCATCACACTCCCATATCTCGCGAACGGATTGAGCAAACCCAAAAATTCCTGCTGCGTCTGAAAGTAGAAACTCGCCCGATTACAACTGTATGCTTTTTTTTTCCCTAGGCCATTCTGGTTAAACGTTTGCAGCAGCAGAATTGCGAAAAATTTGTTGTCTTCTCAACCATTCCTTAGCTTCAAACTCCCATATCTCGCGAACGGATTGACCTAACCCAGAAATTCCTATTGCATCTGAAAGTAGAAACTCGCCCGATTACAACGGTAAGTCTATTTTTTCCCTAGGCCATTCTGGTTAAGCGTTTGGAGCAGCAGAATTGCGAAAAAATTTTTGCCATCTCAACCATTTCTTGGCTTCAAACTCCCATATCTCGCGAACGGATTGAGCAAACCCAAAAATTCCTGCTGCGTCTGAAAGTAGACACTCGCCCGATTACAACTGTATGCTTTTTTTTTCCCTATGCCATTCTGGTTAAACGTTTGCAGCAGCAGAATTGCGAAAAATTTATTGTCTTCTGAACCATTTCTTAGCTTCAAACTCCCATATCTCGCGAACGGATTGACCTAACCCAAGAATTCCTATTGCATCTGAAAGTAGAAACTCGCCCGACTACAACGGTATGTGTATTTTTTTCCCTAGACCATTCTGGTTAAGCGTTTGGAGCAGCAGAATTGCGAAAAATTTTCTGCCTTCTCATCCATTTCTTGGCTTCAAACTCCCATATCACGCGAACGGATTGACGTATCCCAAAAATTCCTATCGTAACTGAAAGTAGAAACTCGTCCGATTACAACGGTATGGGTATTTTTTTCCTAGGCCATTCTGGTTAAGCGTTTGGAGCAGCGGAATTGCGAGAAATTTGTTGTCTTCTCAACCATTTCTTAGCATCAAACTCCCATATCTCGCGAACGGATTGACCTAACCCAAAAATTTCTATTGCATCTGAAAGTAGAAACTCGCCCGATTACAACGGTATGTGTATTTTTTCCCCAGGCCATTCTGGTTAAGCGTTTGGAGCAGCAGAAGTGCGAAAAATTTGTTGTCTTCTCAACCACTTCTTAGCTTCAAAGTCCCATATCTCGCGAACGGATTGACAAAACCGAAAATTTCCTGCTGCGTCTGAAAGTAGAAACTCGCCCGACTACAACTGTATGCGTATTTTTTCCCTAGGACATTCTGATTAAGCGTTTGGAGCAGCGGAATTGCGAGAAATTTGTTGTCTTCTCAACCATTTCTTAGCATCAAACTCCCATATCTCGCGAACGGATTGACCTAACCCAAAAATTTCTATTGCATCTGAAAGTAGAAACTCGCCCGATTACAACGGTAAGTCTATTTTTTCCCTAGGCCATTCTGGTTAAGCGTTTGGAGCAGCAGAATTGCGAAAAAATTTTTGCCATCTCAACCATTTCTTGGCTTCAAACTCCCATATCTCGCGAACGGATTGAGCAAACCCAAAAATTCCTGCTGCGTCTGAAAGTAGAAACTCGCCCGATTACAACTGTATGCTTTTTATTTCCCTAGGCCATTCTGGTTAAACGTTTGCAGCAGCAGAATTGCGAAAAATTTATTGTCTTCTGAACCATTTCTTAGCTTCAAACTCCCATATCTCGCGAACGGATTGACCTAACCCAAGAATTCCTATTGCATCTGAAAGTAGAAACTCGCCCGACTACAACGGTATGTGTATTTTTTCCCTAGGCCATTCTGGTTAAGCGTTTGGAGCAGCAGAATTGCGAAAAATTTGTTGTCTTCTCAACCATTTCTTAGCTTCAAACTCCCATATCTCGCGAACGGATTGACCTAACCCAAATATTCCTATTGCATTTGAAAGTAGAAAATCGCCCGATTACAACGGTATGTGTATTTTTTCCCTAGGCCATTCTGGTTACGCGTTTGGAGCAGCAGAATTGCGAAAAATTTTTTGCCTTCTCAACCATTTCTTGGCTTCACACTGCCATATCTCGCGAACGGATTGACCTAACCCAAAAATTCCTATTGCATCTGAAAGTAGAAACTCGCCCGACTACAGCGGTATGTGTATTTTTTCCCTAGGCCATTCTGGTTAAGCGTTTGGAGCAGCAGAATTGCGAAAAATTTTTTCTCTTCTCAACCATTTCTTAGCTTCAAACTCCCATATCTCGCGAACGGATTGACGTAACCCAAAAATTCCTGTCGTAACTGAAAGTAGAAACTCGTCCGACTACAACGGTATGGGTATTTTTTCCCCAGGCCATTCTGGTTAAGCGTTTGGAGCAGCAGAAGTGCGAAAAATTTGTTGTCTTCTCAACCACTTCTTAGCTTCAAAGTCCCATATCTCGCGAACGGATTGACAAAACCGAAAATTTCCTGCTGCGTCTGAAAGTAGAAACTCGCCCGACTACAACTGTATGCGTATTTTTTCCCTAGGACATTCTGATTAAGCGTTTGGAGCAGCGGAATTGCGAGAAATTTGTTGTCTTCTCAACCATTTCTTAGCATCAAACTCCCATATCTCGCGAACGGATTGACCTAACCCAAAAATTCCTATTGCATCTGAAAGTAGAAACTCGCCCGATTACAACGGTATGTGTATTTTTTCCTTAGGACATTCCGGTTAAGCGTTTGGAGCAGCAGAATTGCGAAAAATTTGTTGTCTTCTCAACCATCTCTTAACTTCAAACTCCCGTATCTCGCGAACGGATTGACCTAAAACAAAAATTCCTATTGCATCTGAAAGTAGAAACTCGCCCGATTACAACGGTATGTGTATTTTTTTCCCTAGACCATTCTGGTTAAGCGTTTGGAGCAGCAGAATTGCGAAAAATTTTCTGCCTTCTCATCCATTTCTTGGCTTCAAACTCCCATATCACGCGAACGGATTGACGTATCCCAAAAATTCCTATCGTAACTGAAAGTAGAAACTCGTCCGATTACAACGGTATGGGTATTTTTTCCCTAGGCCATTCTGGTTAAGCGTTTGGAGCAGCAGAAGTGCGAAAAATTTGTGGTCTTCTCAACCACTTCTTAGCTTCAAAGTCCCATATCTCGCGAACGGATTGACCAAACCGAAAATGTCCTGCTGCGTCTGAAAGTAGAAACTCGCCCGACTACAACTGTATGCGTATTTTTTCCCTAGGAAATTCTGATTAAGCGTTTGCAGCAGCGGAATTGCGAGAAATTTGTTGTCTTCTCAACCATTTCTTAGCATCAAACTCCCATATCTCGCGAACGGATTGACCTAACCCAAAAATTCCTATTGCATCTGAAAGTAGAAACTCGCCCGATTACAACGGTATGTGTATTTTTTCCTTAGGACATTCTGGTTAAGCGTTTGGAGCAGCAGAATTGCGAAAAATTTGTTGTCTTCTCAACCATCTCTTAACTTCAAACTCCCATATCTCGCGAACGGATTGACATAAAACAAAAATCCTATTGCATCTGAAAGTAGAAACTTGCCCGATTAGAACGGTATGTGTATTTTTTCCCTAGACCATTCTGGTTAAGCGTTTGGAGCAGCAGAATTGCGAAAAAATTTTTGCCTTCTCAACCATTTCTTGGCTTCAAACTCCCATATCTCGCGAACGGATTGACCTAACCCTAAAATTCCTATTGCATCTGAAAGTAGAAACTCGCCCGATTACAACGGTATGTGTATTTTTTCCCTAGGCCATTCTGGTTAAGCGTTTGGAGCAGCAGAATTGCGAAAAATTTGTTGTCTTCTCAACCATTTCTTAGCATCACACTCCCATATCTCGCGAACGGATTGACCTAACCCAAATATTCCTATTGCATCTGAAAGTAGAAACTCGCCCGATTACAACGGTATGTGTATTTTTTCCCTAGACCATTCTGGTTAAGCGTTTGGAGCAGCAGAATTGCGAAAAAATTTTTGCCTTCTCAACCATTTCTTGGCTTCAAACTCCCATATCTCGCGAACGGATTGACCTAACCCTAAAATTCCTATTGCATCTGAAAGTAGAAACTCGCCCGATTACAACGGTATGTGTATTTTTTCCCGAGGCCATTCTGGTTAAGCGTTTGGAGCAGCAGAATTGCGAAAAATTTGTTGTCTTCTCATCCATTTCTTAGCATCACACTCCCATATCTCGCGAACGGATTGAGCAAACCCAAAAATTCCTGCTGCGTCTGAAAGTAGAAACTCGCCCGATTACAACTGTATGCTTTTTTTTTCCCTAGGCCATTCTGGTTAAGCGTTTGGAGCAGCAGAATTGCGAAAAATTTTTTGCCATCTCAACCATTTCTTGGCTTCAAACTCCCATATCTCGCGAACGGATTGAGCAAACCCAAAAATTCCTGCTGCGTCTGAAAGTAGAAACTCGCCCGATTACAACTGTATGCTTTTTTTTTCCCTAGGCCATTCTGGTTAAACGTTTGCAGCAGCAGAATTGCGAAAAATTTATTGTCTTCTGAACCATTTCTTAGTTTCAAACTCCCATATCTCGCGAACGGATTGACCTAACCCAAGAATTCCTATTGCATCTGAAAGTAGAAACTCGCCCGACTACAACGGTATGTGTATTTTTTCCCTAGGCCATTCTGGTTAAGCGTTTGGAGCAGCAGAATTGCGAAAAATTTGTTGTCTTCTCAACCATTTCTTAGCTTCAAACTCCCATATCTCGCGAACGGATTGACCTAACCCAAAAATTCCTATTGCATTTGAAAGTAGAAAATCGCCCGATTACAACGGTATGTGTATTTTTTCCCTAGGCCATTCTGGTTAAGCGTTTGGAGCAGCAGAATTGCGAAAAATTTTTTGCCTTCTCAACCATTTCTTGGCTTCACACTGCCATATCTCGCGAACGGATTGACCTAACCCAAAAATTCCTATTGCATCTGAAAATAGAAACCCGCCCGACTACAGCCGTATGTGTATTTTTTCCCTAGGCCATTCTGGTTAAGCGGTTGGAGCAGCAGAATTGCGAAAAATTTGTTGTCTTCTCAACCACTTCTTAGCTTCAAAGTCCCATATCTCGCGAACGGATTGACCAAACCGAAAATTTCCAGCTGCGTCTGAAAGTAGAAACTCGCCCGACTACAACTGTATGCGTATTTTTTCCCTAGGACATTCTGGTTAAGCGTTTGGAGCAGCAGAATTGCGAAAAAATTTTTGCCATCTCAACCATTTCTTGGCTTCAAACTCCCATATCTCGCGAACGGATTGACCTAACCCTAAAATTCCTATTGCATCTGAAAGTAGAAACTCGCCCGATTACAACGGTATGTGTATTTTTTCCCTAGGCCATTCTGGTTAAGCGTCTGGAGCAGCAGAATTGCGAAAAATTTGTTGTCTTCTCAACCATTTCTTAGCTTCAAACTCCCATATCTCGCGAACGGATTGACCTAACCCTAAAATTCCTATTGCATCTGAAAGTAGAAACTCGCCCGATTACAACGGTATGTGTATTTTTTCCCTAGGCCATTCTGGTTAAGCGTCTGGAGCAGCAGAATTGCGAAAAATTTGTTGTCTTCTCAACCATTTCTTAGCTTCAAACTCCCATATCTCGCGAACGGATTGACCTAACCCAAAAATTCCTATTGCATCTGAAAGTAGAAACTCGCCCGATTACAACGGTATGTGTATTTTTTCCCTAGGCCATTCTGGTTAAGCGTTTGGAGCAGCAGAATTGCGAAAAATTTTTTGCCATCTCAACCATTTCTTGGCTTCAAACTCCCATATCTCGCGAACGGATTGAGCAAACCCAAAAATTCCTGCTGCGTCTGAAAGTAGAAACTCGCCCGATTACAACTGTATGCTTTTTTTTTCCCTAGGCCATTCTGGTTAAACGTTTGCAGCAGCAAAATTGCGAAAAATTTGTTGTCTTCTGAACCATTTCTTAGCTTCAAACTCCCATATCTCGCGAACGGATTGACCTAACCCAAAAATTCCTATTGCATCTGAAAGTAGAAATTAGCCCGACTACAACGGTATGTGTATTTTTTCCCTAGGCCATTCTGGTTAAGCGTTTGGAGCAGCAGAATTGCGAAAAATTTTTTGCCTTCTCAACCATTTCTTGGCTTCAAACTCCCATATCTCGCGAACGGATTGAGCAAACCCAAAAATTCCTGCTGCGTCTGAAAGTAGAGACTCGCCCGATTACAACTGTATGCTTTTTTTTCCCTAGGCCATTCTGGTTAATCGTTTGCAGCAGCAAAATTGCGAAAAATTTGTTGTCTTCTGAACCATTTCTTAGCTTCAAACTCCCATATCTCGCGAACGGATTGACCTAACCCAAAAATTCCTATTGCATCTGAAAGTAGAAACTCGCACGATTACAACGGTATGTGTATTTTTTCCCTAGGCCATTCTGGTTAAGCGTTTGGAGCAGCAGAATTGCGAAAAATTTTTTGCCTTCTCAACCATTTCTTGTCTTCAAACTCCCATATCTCGCGAACGGATTGACCTAACCCAAAAATTCCAGTTGCATCTGAAAGTAGAAACTCGCACGATTACAACGGTACGTGTATTTTTTCCCTAGGCCATTCTGGTTAAGCGTTTGGAGCAGCAGAATTGCGAAAAATTTGTTGTCTTCTCAACCATTTCTTAGCTTCAAACTCCCACATCTCGCGAACGGATTGACCTAACCCAAAAAATTACTATCGTAACTGAAAGTAGAAACTCGTCCGATTACAACGGTATGTGTATTTTTTCCCTAGACCATTCTGGTTAAGCGTTTGGAGCAGCAGAATTGCGAAAAAATTTTTGCCTTCTCAACCATTTCTTGGTTCAAACTGCCATATCTCGCGAACGGATTGACCTAACCAAAAAATTCCTATTGCGTCTGAAAGTAGAAACTCGCCCGACTACAGCGGTATGTGTATTTTTTCCCTAGGCCATTCTGGTTAAGCGTTTGGAGCAGCAGAATTTGGAAAAATTTGTTGTCTTCTCAACCATTTCTTAGCATCACACTCCCATATCTCGCGAACGGATTGACCTAACCCAAAAATTCCTATTGCATCTGAAAGTAGAAACTCTCCCGATTACAACGGTTTGTGAATTTTTTCCCTAGACCATTCTGGTTAAGCGTTTGGAGCAGCAGAATTGCGAAAAAATTTTTGCCATCTCAACCATTTCTTGGCTTCAAACTCCCATATCTCGCGAACGGATTGACCTAACCCTAAAATTCCTATTGCATCTGAAAGTAGAAACTCTCCCGATTACAACGGTATATGTATTTTTTCCCTAGGCCATTCTGGTTAAGCGTTTGGAGCAGCAGAATTGCGAAAAATTTTTTGCCTTCTCAACCATTTCTTGTCTTCAAACTCCCATATCTCGCGAACGGATTGACCTAACCCAAAAATTCCAGTTGCATCTGAAAGTAGAAACTCGCACGATTACAACGGTACGTGTATTTTTTCCCTAGGCCATTCTGGTTAAGCGTTTGGAGCAGCAGAATTGCGAAAAATTTGTTGTCTTCTCAACCATTTCTTAGCATCACACTCCCATATCTCGCGAACGGATTGAGCAAACCCAAAAATTCCTATTGCATCTGAAAGTAGAATCTCGCCCGATTACAACGGTATGTGTATTTTTTCCCTAGGCCATTCTGGTTAAGCGTTTGGAGCAGCAGAATTGCGAAAAATTTTTTGCCATCTCAACCATTTCTTGGATTCAAACACCCATATCTCGCGAACGGATTGAGCAAACCCAAAAATTCCTGCTGCGTCTGAAAGTAGAAACTCGCCCGATTACAACTGTATGCTTTTTTTTCCCTAGGCCATTCTGGTTAAACGTTTGCAGCAGCAAAATTGCGAAAAATTTGTTGTCTTCTGAACCATTTCTTAGCTTCAAACTCCCATATCTCGCGAACGGATTGACCTAACCCAAAAATTCCTATTGCATCTGAAAGTAGAAACTCGCCCGACTACAACGGTATGTGTATTTTTTCCCTAGGCCATTCTGGTTAAGCGTTTGGAGCAGCAGAATTGCGAAAAATTTTTTGCCTTCTCAACCATTTCTTGGCTTCAAACTCCCATATCTCGCGAACGGATTGAGCAAACCCAAAAATTCCTGCTGCGTCTGAAAGTAGAAACTCGCCCGACTACAACGGTATGTGTATTTTTTCCCTAGGCCATTCTGGTTAAGCGTTTGGAGCAGCAGAATTGCGAAAAATTTTTTGCCTTCTCAACCATTTCTTGGCTTCAAACTCCCATATCTCGCGAACGGATTGAGCAATCCCAAAAATTCCTGCTGCGTCTGAAAGTAGAGACTCGCCCGATTACAACTGTATGCGTATTTTTTCCCTAGACCATTCTGGTTAAACGTTTGGAGCAGCAGAATTGCGAAAAATTTTTTGCCATCTTAACCATTTCTTGGCTTCAAACTCCCATATCTCGCGAACGGATTGACCTAACCCAAAAATTCCTATTGCATCTGAAAGTAGAAACTCGCCCGATTACAACGGTATGTGTATTTTTTCCCTAGACCATTCTGGTTAAGCGTTTGGAGCAGCAGAATTGCGAAAAAATTTTTGCCTTCTCAACCATTTCTTGGTTCAAACTGCCATATCTCGCGAACGGATTGACCTAACCAAAAAATTCCTATTGCGTCTGAAAGTAGAAACTCGCCCGACTACAGCGGTATGTGTATTTTTTCCCTAGGCCATTCTGGTTAAGCGTTTGGAGCAGCAGAATTTGGAAAAATTTGTTGTCTTCTCAACCATTTCTTAGCATCACACTCCCATATCTCGCGAACGGATTGACCTAACCCAAAAATTCCTATTGCATCTGAAAGTAGAAACTATCCCGATTACAACGGTATGTGTATTTTTTCCCTAGACCATTCGGGTTAAGCGTTTGGAGCAGCAGAATTGCGAAAAATTTTTTGCCATCTCAACCATTTCTTGGCTTCAAACACCCATATCTCGCGAACGGATTGAGCAAACCCAAAAATTCCTGCTGCGTCTGAAAGTAGAAACTCGCCCGATTACAACTGTATGCTTTTTTTTTCCCTAGGCCATTCTGGTTAAACGTTTGCAGCAGCAAAATTGCGAAAAATTTGTTGTCTTCTGAACCATTTCTTAGCTTCAAACTCCCATATCTCGCGAACGGATTGACCTAACCCAAAAATTCCTATTGCATCTGAAAGTAGAAACTCGCCCGACTACAACGGTATGTGTATTTTTTCCCTAGGCCATTCTGGTTAAGCGTTTGGAGCAGAAGAATTGCGAAAAATTTTTTGCCTTCTCAACCATTTCTTAGCTTCAAACTCCCATATCTCGCGAACGGAATGACCTAACCCAAAAACTACTATTGCATCTCAAAGTAGAAACTCGCCCGACTACAACGGTATGTGTATTTTTTCCCTAGGCCATTCTGGTTAAGCGTTTGGAGCAGCAGAATTGCGAAAAAATTTTTGCCTTCTCAACCATTTCTTGGCTTCAAACTCCCATATCTCGCGAACGGATTGAGCAAACCCAAAAATTCCTGCTGCGTCTGAAAGTAGAGACTCGCCCGATTACAACTGTATGCGTATTTTTTCCCTAGACCATTCTGGTTAAGCGTTTGGAGCAGCAGAATTTGGAAAAATTTGTTGTCTTCTCAACCATTTCTTAGCATCACACTCCCATATCTCGCGAACGGATTGACCTAACCCAAAAATTCCTATTGCATCTGAAAGTAGAAACTATCCCGATTACAACGGTATGTGTATTTTTTCCCTAGACCATTCGGGTTAAGCGTTTGGAGCAGCAGAATTGCGAAAAATTTTTTGCCATCTCAACCATTTCTTGGCTTCAAACACCCATATCTCGCGAACGGATTGAGCAAACCCAAAAATTCCTGCTGCGTCTGAAAGTAGAAACTCGCCCGATTACAACTGTATGCTTTTTTTTTCCCTAGGCCATTCTGGTTAAACGTTTGCAGCAGCAAAATTGCGAAAAATTTGTTGTCTTCTGAACCATTTCTTAGCTTCAAACTCCCATATCTCGCGAACGGATTGACCTAACCCAAAAATTCCTATTGCATCTGAAAGTAGAAACTCGCCCGATTACAACGGTATGTGTATTTTTTCCCTAGGCCATTCTGGTTAAGCGTTTGTAGCAGCAGAATTGCGAAAAATTTGTTCTCTGCTCAACCATTTCTTAGCGTCAAACTCCCATATCTCGCGAACGGATTGACGTAACCCAAAAATTCCTATCGTAACTGAAAGTAGAAACTCGTCCGATTACAACGGTATGGGTATTTTTTCCCTAGGCCATTCTGGTTAAGCGTTTGGAGCAGCAGAAGTGCGAAAAATTTGTTGTCTTCTTAACCACATCTTAGATTCAAAGTCCCATATCTCGCGAACGGATTGACCAAACCCAAAAATTCCTGCTGCGTCTGAAAGTAGAAACTCGCCCGATTACAACTGTATGCGTATTTTTTCCCTAGGACATTCTGGTTAAGCGTTTGGAGCAGCGGAATTGCGAAAAATTTGTTGTCTTCTCAACCATTTCTTAGCATCACACTCCCATATCTCGCGAACGGATTGACCTAACCCGAAAATTCCTATTGCATCTGAAAGTAGAAACTCGCCCGATTACAACGGTATGTGTATTTTTTCCCTAGGACATTCTGGTTAAGCGTTTGGAGCAGCAGAATTGCGAAAAATTTGTTGTCTTCTCAACCATTTCTTGGTTTCAAACTCCCATATCTCGCGAACGGATTGACCAAACCCCAAAATTCCTGCTGCGTCTGAAAGTAGAAACTAGCCCGATTACAAATGTGTGCGTATTTTTTCCCTAGGCCATTCTGGTTAAGCGTTTGGAGCAAGAGAATTGCGAAAAATTTTTTGCCTTCTCAACCATTTCTTGGTTCAAACTGCCATATCTCGCGAACGGATTGACCTAAACCAAAAATTCCTATTGCGTCTGAAAGTAGAAACTCGCCCGACTACAGCGGTATGTGTACTTTTTCCCTAGGCCATTCTGGTTAAGCGTTTGGAGCAGCAGAATTGCCAAAAATTTGTTCTCATCTCGACCATTTCTTAGCTTCAAACTCCCACATCTCGCGAACGGATTGACCTAACCCAAAAAATTCCTATCGTAACTGAAAGTAAAAACTCGTCCGATTACAACGGTATGTGTATTTTTTCCCTAGGCCATTCTGGTTAAGCGTTTGGAGCAGCAGAATTGCGAAAAATTTTTTGCCTTCTCAACCATTTCTTGGTTCAAACTGCCATATCTCGCGAACGGATTGACCTAAACCATAAATTCCTATTGCGTCTGAAAGTAGAAACTCGTCCGATTACAACGGTATGGGTATTTTTTCCCTAGGCCATTCTGGTTAAGCGATTGGAGCAGCAGAAGTGCGAAAAATTTGTTGTCTTCTCAACCATTTCTTAGCTTCAAACTCCCATATCTCGCGAACGGATTGACCTAACCCAAAAATTCCTATTGCATCTGAAAGTAGAAACTCGCCTGATTACAACGGTATGTGTATTTTTTCCCTAGACCATTCGGGTTAAGCGTTTGGAGCAGCAGAATTGCGAAAAAATTTTTGCCTTGTCAACCATTTCTTGGCTTCAAACTCCCATATCTCGCGAACGGATTGACCTAACACTAAAATTCCTATTGCATCTGAAAGTAGAAACTCGCCCGATTACAACGGTTTGTGTATTTTTTCCCTAGGCCATTCTGGTTAAGCGTTTGGAGCAGCAGAATTGCGAAAAATTTTTTGCCTTCTCAACCATTTCTTGTCTTCAAACTCCCATATCTCGCGAACGGATTGACCTAACCCAAAAATTCCAGTTGCATCTGAAAGTAGAAACTCGCCCGACTACAGCGGTATGTGTATTTTTTCCCTAGGCCATTCTGGTTAAGCGTTTGGAGCAGCAGAATTGCGAAAAATTTGTTCTCTTCTCAACCATTTCTTAGCTTCAAACTCCCATATCTCGCGAACGGATTGACGTAACCCAAAAATTCCTATCGTAACTGAAAGTAGAAACTCGTCCGATTACATCGGTATGGGTATTTTTTCCCCAGGCCATTCTGGTTAAGCGTTTGGAGCAGCAGAAGTGCGAAAAATTTGTTGTCTTCTCAACCATTTCTTGGTTCAAACTGCCATATCTCGCGAACGGATTGACCTAAACCATAAATTCCTATTGCGTCTGAAAGTAGAAACTCGCCCGACTACAGCGGTATGTGTATTTTTTCCCTAGGCCATTCTGGTTAAGCGTTTGGAGCAGCAGAATTGCGAAAAATTTGTTGTCTTCTCAACCATTTCTTAGCATCACACTCCCATATCTCGCAAATGGATTGACCTAACCCGAAAATTCCTATTGCATCTGAAAGTAGAAACTCGCCCGATTACAACGGTATGTGTATTTTTTCCCTACGACATTCTGGTTAAGCGTTTGGAGCAGCAGAATTGCGAAAAATTTGTTGTCTTCTCAACCATTTCTTGGTTTCAAACTCCCATATCTCGCGAACGGATTGACCAAACCCCAAAATTCCTGCTGCGTCTGAAAGTAGAAACTAGCCCGATTACAACTGTGTGCGTATTTTTTCCCTAGGCCATTCTGGTTAAGCGTTTGGAGCAAGAGAATTGCGAAAAATTTTTTGCCTTCTCAACCATTTCTTGGTTCAAACTGCCATATCTCGCGAACGGATTGACCTAAACCAAAAATTCCTATTGCGTCTGAAAGTAGAAACTCGCCCGACTACAGCGGTATGTGTACTTTTTCCCTAGGCAATTCTGGTTAAGCGTTTGGAGCAGCAGAATTGCGAAAAATTTGTTCTCATCTCAACCATTTCTTAGCTTCAAACTCCCACATCTCGCGAACGGATTGACCTAAACCAAAAAATTCCTATCGTAACTGAAAGTAAAAACTCGTCCGATTACAACGGTATGGGTATTTTTTCCCTAGGCCATTCTGGTTAAGCGTTTGGAGCAGCAGAAGTGCGAAAAATTTGTTGTCTTCTTAACCACATCTTAGATTCAAAGTCCCATATCTCGCGAACGGATTGACCAAACCCAAAAATTCCTGCTGCGTCTGAAAGTAGAAACTCGCCCGATTACAACTGTATGCGTATTTTTTCCCTAGGACATTCTGGTTAAGCGTTTGGAGCAGCGGAATTGCGAAAAATTTGTTGTCTTCTCAACCATTTCTTAGCATCACACTCCCATATCTCGCGAACGGATTGACCTAACCCGAAAATTCCTATTGCATCTGAAAGTAGAAACTCGCCCGATTACAACGGTATGTGTATTTTTTCCCTAGGACATTCTGGTTAAGCGTTTGGAGCAGCAGAATTGCGAAAAATTTGTTGTCTTCTCAACCATTTCTTGGTTTCAAACTCCCATATCTCGCGAACGGATTGACCAAACCCCAAAATTCCTGCTGCGTCTGAAAGTAGAAACTAGCCCGATTACAAATGTGTGCGTATTTTTTCCCTAGGCCATTCTGGTTAAGCGTTTGGAGCAAGAGAATTGCGAAAAATTTTTTGCCTTCTCAACCATTTCTTGGTTCAAACTGCCATATCTCGCGAACGGATTGACCTAAACCAAAAATTCCTATTGCGTCTGAAAGTAGAAACTCGCCCGACTACAGCGGTATGTGTACTTTTTCCCTAGGCCATTCTGGTTAAGCGTTTGGAGCAGCAGAATTGCCAAAAATTTGTTCTCATCTCGACCATTTCTTAGCTTCAAACTCCCACATCTCGCGAACGGATTGACCTAACCCAAAAAATTCCTATCGTAACTGAAAGTAAAAACTCGTCCGATTACAACGGTATGTGTATTTTTTCCCTAGGCCATTCTGGTTAAGCGTTTGGAGCAGCAGAATTGCGAAAAATTTTTTGCCTTCTCAACCATTTCTTGGTTCAAACTGCCATATCTCGCGAACGGATTGACCTAAACCATAAATTCCTATTGCGTCTGAAAGTAGAAACTCGTCCGATTACAACGGTATGGGTATTTTTTCCCTAGGCCATTCTGGTTAAGCGATTGGAGCAGCAGAAGTGCGAAAAATTTGTTGTCTTCTCAACCATTTCTTAGCTTCAAACTCCCATATCTCGCGAACGGATTGACCTAACCCAAAAATTCCTATTGCATCTGAAAGTAGAAACTCGCCTGATTACAACGGTATGTGTATTTTTTCCCTAGACCATTCGGGTTAAGCGTTTGGAGCAGCAGAATTGCGAAAAAATTTTTGCCTTGTCAACCATTTCTTGGCTTCAAACTCCCATATCTCGCGAACGGATTGACCTAACACTAAAATTCCTATTGCATCTGAAAGTAGAAACTCGCCCGATTACAACGGTATGTGTATTTTTTCCCTAGGACATTCTGGTTAAGCGTTTGGAGCAGCAGAATTGCGAAAAATTTGTTGTCTTCTCAACCATTTCTTGGTTTCAAACTCCCATATCTCGCGAACGGATTGACCAAACCCCAAAATTCCTGCTGCGTCTGAAAGTAGAAACTAGCCCGATTACAAATGTGTGCGTATTTTTTCCCTAGGCCATTCTGGTTAAGCGTTTGGAGCAAGAGAATTGCGAAAAATTTTTTGCCTTCTCAACCATTTCTTGGTTCAAACTGCCATATCTCGCGAACGGATTGACCTAAACCATAAATTCCTATTGCGTCTGAAAGTAGAAACTCGCCCGACTACAGCGGTATGTGTATTTTTTCCCTAGGCCATTCTGGTTAAGCGTTTGGAGCAGCAGAATTGCGAAAAATTTGTTCTCTTCTCAACCATTTCTTAGCTTCAAACTCCCATATCTCGCGAACGGATTGACGTAACCCAAAAATTCCTATCGTAACTGAAAGTAGAAACTCGTCCGATTACATCGGTATGGGTATTTTTTCCCCAGGCCATTCTGGTTAAGCGTTTGGAGCAGCAGAAGTGCGAAAAATTTGTTGTCTTCTCAACCACTTCTTAGCTTCAAAGTCCCATATCTCGCGAACGGATTGACCAAACCGAAAATTTCCTGCTGCGTCTGAAAGTAGAAACTCGCCCGACTACAACTGTATGCGTATTTTTTCCCTAGGACATTCTGGTTAAGCGTTTGGAGCAGCGGAATTGCGAAAAATTTGTTGTCTTCTCAACCATTTCTTAGCATCACACTCCCATATCTCGCAAATGGATTGACCTAACCCGAAAATTCCTATTGCATCTGAAAGTAGAAACTCGCCCGATTACAACGGTATGTGTATTTTTTCCCTACGACATTCTGGTTAAGCGTTTGGAGCAGCAGAATTGCGAAAAATTTGTTGTCTTCTCAACCATTTCTTGGTTTCAAACTCCCATATCTCGCGAACGGATTGACCAAACCCCAAAATTCCTGCTGCGTCTGAAAGTAGAAACTAGCCCGATTACAACTGTGTGCGTATTTTTTCCCTAGGCCATTCTGGTTAAGCGTTTGGAGCAAGAGAATTGCGAAAAATTTTTTGCCTTCTCAACCATTTCTTGGTTCAAACTGCCATATCTCGCGAACGGATTGACCTAAACCAAAAATTCCTATTGCGTCTGAAAGTAGAAACTCGCCCGACTACAGCGGTATGTGTACTTTTTCCCTAGGCAATTCTGGTTAAGCGTTTGGAGCAGCAGAATTGCGAAAAATTTGTTCTCATCTCAACCATTTCTTAGCTTCAAACTCCCACATCTCGCGAACGGATTGACCTAAACCAAAAAATTCCTATCGTAACTGAAAGTAAAAACTCGTCCGATTACAACGGTATGGGTATTTTTTCCCTAGGCCATTCGGGTTAAGCGTTTGGAGCAGCAGAATTGCGAAAAAATTTTTGCCTTGTCAACCATTTCTTGGCTTCAAACTCCCATATCTCGCGAACGGATTGACCTAACACTAAAATTCCTATTGCATCTGAAAGTAGAAACTCGCCCGATTACAACGGTATGTGTATTTTTTCCCTAGGCCATTCTGGTTAAGCGTTTGGAGCAGCAGAATTGCGAAAAATTTTTTGCCTTCTCAACCATTTCTTGGTTCAAACTGCCATATCTCGCGAACGGATTGACCTAACCCAAAAATTCCAGTTGCATCTGAAAGTAGAAACTCGCCCGATTACAACGGTTTGTGTATTTTTTCCCTAGGCCATTCTGGTTAAGCGTTTGGAGCAGCAGAATTGCGAAAAATTTTTTGCCTTCTCAACCATTTCTTGTCTTCAAACTCCCATATGTCGCGAACGGATTGACCTAACCCAAAAATTCCAGTTGCATCTGAAAGTAGAAACTCGCCCGACTACAGCGGTATGTGTATTTTTTCCCTAGGCCATTCTGGTTAAGCGTTTGGAGCAGCAGAATTGCGAAAAATTTGTTCTCTTCTCAACCATTTCTTAGCTTCAAACTCCCATATCTCGCGAACGGATTGACGTAACCCAAAAATTCCTATCGTAACTGAAAGTAGAAACTCGTCCGATTACATCGGTATGGGTATTTTTTCCCCAGGCCATTCTGGTTAAGCGTTTGGAGCAGCAGAAGTGCGAAAAATTTGTTATCTTCTCAACCATTTCTTAGCATCAAACTCCCATATCTCGCGAACGGATTGA